>NW_027307834.1:300000-589000 GCF_047496885.1 Scyliorhinus torazame
TAGGTGCTTTTAGGCGAATTTTGCCCGAAAATATGAAGGCAAATTAACCTCAACAGAAAAAAGTAAACACCACAAAAAAATACCAGCAAACGGGAGCTCGAGGGGTCGAAGGAACGGCAGAAGTGGCGGTAAGGACCACGAGCAGCAGGAGGACCCATGAGTTGAGGGAGCCCCGGCCACCCAGGAGAGAGGGAGACCAACGACCCGAGCATCAGCCTACCCTACTCCACCCCCCAACCACCTGGAGACAGATGGAAGACCTTCCTCATGAAGGAGCTGACAGCCATGAAAGAGGCAATCAGGATCGAAATCCAGGTGGCGGTGACGGAGGCAATGGTCACCATGCAAAAGACAATCGACGGGTTGGGGAAGAAAGTGGAGGTGCAGGAGAGGATGATCCATGACCTTGAGAGAGCCTCAACTGACCAGAGCAACAGGATAGTCTCTCTGGAAGCAGAAGTTAAAAATTTGGTGGCAACCCAAGGAATCTTTTAAGGGGAAAATCGAGGACTAGGAGAACAGATCCCGATGACAGAATATACAGATTGTGGGCCTGCCAGAAGGCATCGAGGATAGAGACCAGGCGGGCTACGACGCCCAAATGCTGGGCAACCAAATCGGGAGCGACAGCTTCCCTAACCTCCCAAAACTTGACAGAGCACACAGGTCGATCAGACCAAAGCCAAAGGCAGGGGAGCTGCCGAGAGCGATCATCGCGAAGCTGCACCGATATCAGGACTGGAGGACGATCCTGCGGTGGGCAAGACAGACTTGAGCGAGCACATGGGAAGGGCATAAAATCCGAGTGAACCAAGACATTGGAGCAGATCTGGTAAAAATCAGGGCTGAGTTTGACCAGGCAAGTCAGCCTTATACAAAAACTGGGTGTGATTTGGTATGCTGTTCCCAGCCAGGCTCTGGGTCACATTCTAGAACAAAGAGCACTACTTGAGTACACCAGCGGTGGCAGACAAGTTCGTGCAGACCAACGGCCTGGACCAAGGACAGGCGAGGCAGAAATGAAGGATGATCAGAGAGGAGAATCGCCAAAGAAATAGAGACTCATTAAACAGTTATCATGTTTGCGCGGTGACAGGGAGGGGGAAAGCATGGGGGAGGAGGGGGTGTCACAGGGAGGGGGAAAGCATGGGGGGCAAAAGGACCACGTAGGGAACAGGACCGGATTGACTTCGGCAGGCAGGGAGCAGGCCGAGGAAGCAGCCACTTTGGAGAGTCACTCGGCAAAGGGAAACCCCTGAGCGCATGGGCACATCCACCAGATAAGTGCGGTTTATCCCACAGGGACAAGGGGACCATCAGGATTATCACTTGGAATGTCAGGGGACTAAACGGCGCAGTGAAAAGATCCAGAGTTGTCACCCACAAGAAGCCTGAAAGCCAACATAATCTTCCTGCAGGAGCCACACCTAAGGAAGAAGGACCGACTGCGGGTAAGAAAGGGCTGAATGGGACAGACGTACTGTAGCCATACTGATTAGTAAGAGGACGAGGTTGACAGTGACAAAGACTGTTACAGACCAAGGGGGACGCTACGTCATGGTCAGTGATGTCCTGGAAGAGACACCAGTAGTTCTGGTAAATATGTATGTGCCCAACTGGGACGACAAAGACCATGGCGGAAATTCCCGACATTGACACACACCAAATGATCATGGGGGTAACTTCAACTTCAACAGGACATTCTGATGGACCAATCAAACTCCAGAACGGGGAAAAAGACAGGCACAGCTAGGGAACTGGGAACATTCATAGAGCAGATGGGCAGTGGACCTGCAGAAGTTTCTACACCCCAGTGAGAAGGAATTCTCGTTCTTTTCGCCAGTGCACAAAACATATGCAAGAATAGACTTCTTTGCAGTGGGAAAATCGGTGCTTCCAGGAATAGTAGGGGTGGAATATTCCACGATAGTCATCAGCGACCATGCTCCACGTTACATGGATGTGAGGTTGGAAACGGGCCATGCGCAACGCCCTGCATGGAGGCTGGACACGGACCTCTTGGCCGACAAGATCTTCGGCTAGAAAACATCACAGGCCATAAGTATGTTACTAATAACCAGAACGGGGAAGTCTCACCTTCCACATTCTGGGAGGCACTGAAGGCTGTGATTAGGGGAGAAATTATAGCCTACAAAGCACGAAGCGACAGGGAACAAAGGGAGGCCAGGCAACAACGGATCGACTCCATTCTGGAGGTCGACGGAAATACTCCAAGGCCCCGACCACAGAGCTTCTGCGGACAGGAAGAAGCTACAAATGGACTTTAACCTGCTATCCACCAGGAAAGCAGTGCACCAACTCTGCCAGATAGGGGGGGCCCTTCTATGAGCACGGAGAAAGGCTGGCCATCGACTGGTTGACCAGCTGAGAAAGCAGGCAGGCACGAGAGAGATAGCCCAGGTGAAGAATATCAGAGGCAGACTGGTAACCTAGCAAAATGAGCAAAAATATGTGGAGGAACCAACTAGAGAGCAGGTTATCTTAGACTGGGTACTGTATAATGAGAATTAGAAATAGTATCCGATCCAAGGAAGAAGCATACAGATTGGCCAAGAAGAATAATGGGTCTGAAGATTGGGAGCAGTTTAGAATTCAGCAAAGAAGGACGAAGGGATTGATTAAGAAGGGGAAACTACAGTACAAAAGGAAGCTTGCAGGGAGCATAAAGACTGACATTAATAGTTTCTATAGATATGTGAAGAGAAAGAGATTGGTAAAGGCAAATGTAGGCCCCCTACAGACAGAAAGAGGGGAATGCATAATAAGGGACAAAGAAATGGCTGGGCAATTGAATACATACTTTGGTTCTGTCTTCACAAAAGAGGACACAAATCAGATACCAGAAATGTTGGAGAATGAAAGGTTTAGTGAGAGGGAAGAACTGAGGGAGATCAACATTAATAGAGAAATGGTACTGGGAAAATTGATGGGATTGAAGTCAGATAAATCTCCAGGGCCTGAGAATATGCATCCCAGAGTGCTTAAGGAGGTGGCTTTGGAAATAGTGGATGCATTGGTGGTAATTTTCCCAGATTCTATTGACTCTGGAACAGTCCCTGCAGATTGGAGGGTCACTCCAATATTCAAAACGGGAGGTAGAGAGAAAGCAGGCAATTATAGACCAGTAAGCCTAACATCGGTAGTGGGGGAAATTCTTGAATCCATTGTCAAGGACTTTATAGCGGAACATTTGGAAAGCAGTAGCAGGATCAGTCAGAGTCAGCATGGATTTATGAAGGGAAAATCATGCTTGACAAATCTATTGGAATTCTTTGAAGATGTAACCAGTACAGTTGACAAGCGGGAGTCAGTAGATGTGGTATATTTGGACTTTCAGAAGGCGTTTGACAAAGTCCCGCATCAGGTATTATTGTGCAAAATTAAAGCGCATGAGATTGGGGAAAATGTATTGAGGTGGATGGAAAACTGGTTCGCAGAGAGGATTCAAAGAGTAGGAATTAATAGGTCCTTTTCAAATTGGCATGCAGTAACTAGTGGGGTGCCACAGGGATCGGTGCTGGGACCCCAGCTATTCACAATATATATTAATGATTTGGATGAAGGAACAAAATGTAACATCTCAAAGTTTGCAGGTGATACCAAGTTAGGTGGGAAGGTGAACTGTGACGAGGATGCAGGGATCCTACAGCATGATCTGGACAGGTTGGACGAGTGGGTAAATCAATGGCAGATGCAATATAATTTGGATAAGTGTGAGGTTATTCACTCTGGAAGCAAAAACAGGAAGGCAGAATACCACCTGAATGGTTGCAAATTGGGAGAGGGGAGTGTGCAGCGGGACCTGTGTCCTTATGCACCAGTCGCTGAAGATAGGCATCTGCAGCAGGCGGTAAAGAAGGCTAACTGTATGTTGGCCTTCATTGCGAGACGTTTCGAGTGTAGAAACAGGGATGTATTGCTGCAATTATACAGGGCCTTGGTGAGGCCACACCTGGAGTATTGTGTGTAATTTTGGTCTCCTTCTCTGAGGAAGGATGTTCTTGCTCTCGAGGGAGTGCAGCGAAGGTTTACCAGACTGATTCCAGGGACGGTGGGACTGTCATAGAACATAGGACATAGAAAATACAGCACAGAACAGGCCCTTCGGCCCATGATGTTGTGCCGAACATTTGTCCTAGATTAATCATAGATTATCATTGAATTTACAGTGCAGAAGGGGGCCATTCGGCCCCGAGTCTGCACCGGCTCTTGGAAAGAGCTCCCCACCCAAACTCAACACCTCCACCCAACACCAAGGGCAATTTTGGACACTAAGGGCAATTTATCATGGCCAATCCACCTACCCTGCACATCTTTGGACTGTGGGAGGAAACCGGAGCACCCGGAGGAAACCCATGCACACACGGGGAGGACGTGCAGACTCCGCACAGACGGCGACCCAAGCCGGAATCGAACCTGGGACCCTGGAGCTGTGAAGCAATTGTGCTATCCACAATGCTACCGTGCTGCCCTTGAGAACAAATAAATCTACACTATATCATTTTACCGTAATCCATGTACCTATCCAATAGCTGCTTGAAGGTCCCTAATGTTTCCGATTCAACTACTTCCACAGGCAGTGCATTCCATGCCCCCACTACTCTCTGGGTAAAGAACCTACCTCTGATATCCCTCCTATATCTTCCACCTTTCACCTTAAATTTATGTCCCCTTGTAATGGTTTGTTCCACCCGGGGAAAAAGTCTCTGACTGTCTACTCTATCTATTCCCCGAATCATCTTATAAACCTCTATCAAGTCGCCCCTCATCCTCCTCCGTTCTAATGAGAAAAGGCCTCAACCTTTCCTCGTAAGACCTACTCTCCATTCCAGGCAACATCCTGGTAATTCTTCTTTGCACCTTTTCCAAAGCTTCCACATCCTTCCTAAAATGAGGCGACCAGAACTGTACACAGTATTCCAAATGTGGCCTTACCAAAGTTTTGTACAGCTGCATCATCACCTCACGGCTCTTAAATTCAATCCCTCTGTTAATGAACGCGAGCACACCATAGGCCTTCTTCACAGCTCTATCCACCTGAGTGGCAACTTTCAAAGATGTATGAACATAGACCCCAAGATCTCTCTGCTCCTCCACATTGCCAAGAACTCTACCGTTAACCCTGTATTCCGCATTCATATTTGTCCTTCCAAAATGGATAACCTCACACTTTTCAGGGTTAAAGTCCATCTGCCACTTCTCAGCCCAGCTCTGCATCCTATCTATGTCTCTTTGCAGCCGACAACAGCCCTCCTTACTATCCACAACTCCACCAATCTTCGTATCGTCTGCAAATTTACTGACCCACCCTTCAACTCCCTCATCCAAGTCATTAATGAAAATCACAAACAGCAGAGGACCCAGAACTGATCCCTGCGGTACGCCACTGGTAACTGGGATCCAGGCTGAATATTTGCCATCCACCACCACTCTCTGACTTCTATCGGTTAGCCAGTTCGTTATCCAACTGGCCAAATTTCCCACTATCCCATGCCTCCTTACTTTCTGCAGAAGCCTACCATGGGGAACCTTATCAAATGCCTTACTAAAATCCATGTACACTACATCCACTGCTTTACCTTCATCCACATGCTTGGTCACCTCCTCAAAGAATTCAATAGGATTTGTAAGGCAAAACCTACCCCTCACAAATCCGTGCTGACTATCCCTAATCAAGCAGTGTCTTTCCAGATGCTCAGAAATCCTATCCTTCGGTACCCTTTCCATTACTTTGCCTACCACCGAAGTAAGACTAACTGGTCTGTAATTCCCAGGGTTATCCCTAGTCCCTTTTTTGAACAGGGGCACGACATTCGCCACTCTCCAATCCCCTGGTACCACCCCTGTTGACAGTGAGGACGAAAAGATCATTGCCAACGGTTCTGCAATTTCATCTCTTGCTTCCCATAGAATCCTTGGATATATCCCGTCAGGCCCGGGGGACTTGTCTATCCTCAAGTTTTTCAAAATGCCCAACACATCTTCCTTCCTAACAAGTATTTCCTCGAGCTTACCAGTCTGTTTCACACTGTCCTCTCCAACAATATCGCCCCTCTCATTTGTAAATACAGAAGAAAAGTACTCGTTCAAGACCTCTCCTATCTCTTCAGACTCAATACACAATCTCCCGCTACTGTCCTTGATCGGACCTACCCTCACTCTAGTCATTCTCATATTTCTCACATATGTGTAAAAGGCCTTGGGGTTTTCCTTGATCCTACCCGCCAAAGATTGTTCATGCCCTCTCTTAGCTCTCCTAATCCCTTTCTTCAGTTCCCTCCTGGCTATCTTGTATCCCTCCAATGCCCTGTCTGAACCTTGTTTCCTCAGCTTTACATAAGTCTCCTTTTCCCTCTTAACAAGACATTCAACCTCTCTTGTCAACCATGGTTCCCTCACTCGACCATCTCTTCCCTGCCTGACAGGGACATACATATCAAGGACACGTAGTACCTGTTCCTTGAACAAGTTCCACATTTCACTTGTGTCCTTCCCTGACAGCCTATGTTCCCAACTTATGCACTTCAATTCTTGTCTGACAACATTGTATTTACCCTTCCCCCAATTGTAAACCTTGCCCTGTTGCACGCACCTATCCCTCTCCATTACTAAAGTGAAAGTCACAGAATTGTGGTCACTATCTCCAAAATGCTCCCCCACTAACAAATCTATCACTTGCCCTGGTTCATTACCAAGTACTAAATCCAATATTGCCCCTCCTCTGGTCGGACAATCTACATACTGTGTTAGAAAAGCTTCCTGGACACACTGCACAAACACCACCCCATCCAAACTATTTGATCTAAAGAGTTTCCACTCAATATTTGGGAAGTTAAAGTCACCCATGACTACTACCCTGTGACTTCTGCACCTTTCCAAAATCTGTTTCCCAATCTGTTCCTCCACATCTCTGTTACTATTGGGGGGCCTATAGAAAACTCCTAACAAGGTGACTGCTCCTTTCCTATTTCTGACTTCAACCCATACTACCTCATTAGGGTGATACTCCTCGAACTGCCTTTCTGCAGCTGTTATACTATCTCTAATTTACAATGCCACACCCCCACCTCTTTTACCACCCACCCTAATCTTATTGAAACATCTATAACCAGGGACCTCCAACAACCATTTCTGCCCCTCTTCTATCCAAGTTTCCGTGATGGCCACCATATCGTAGTCCCAAGTACCGATCTATGCCTTAAGTTCACCCACCTTATTCCTGATGCTTCTTGCGTTGAAGTATACACACTTCAACCCATCTCCGTGCCTGCAAGTACTCTCCTTTGTCAGTGTTCCCTGCCCCACTGCCTCATTACACGCTTTGGCGTCCTGAATATCGGCTACCTTGGTTGCTGGACTACAAATCCGGTTCCCGTTCCCCTGCCAAATTAGTTTAAACCCTCCCGAAGAGTACTAGAAAACCTCCCTCCCAGGATATTGGTGCCCCTCTGGTTCAGATGCAACCCGTCCTGCTTGTACAGGTCCCAGCTTCCCCAGAATGCGCTCCAATTATCCAAATACCTGAAGCCCTCCCTCCTACACCATTCCTGCAGCCACGTGTTCAACTGCACTCTCTCCCTATTCCTAACCTCGCTATCACGTGGCACCGGCAACAAACCAGAGATGACAACTCTGTCTGTTCTGGCTTTTAACTTCCAGCCTAACTCCCTAAACTTGTTGATTACCTCCACACCCCTTTTCCTACCTATGTCGTTGGTACCAATGTGCACCACGACTTCTGGCTGCTCGCCCTCCTCCTTAAGGATCCTGAAGACACGATCCGAGACATCCCTGACCTTGGCACCTGGGAGGCAACATACCTTCCGGGAGTCTCGCTCGCGACCACAGAATCTCCTATCTATTCCCCTAACCATTGAATCTCCTACAACTATTGCTTTTCTATTCTCCCCCCTTCCCTTCTGAGCCCCAGAGCCAGACTCAGTGCCAGAGACCTGGCCGCTAGGGCCTTCCCCCGGTAGGTCATCCCCCCAACAGCATCCAAAACGGTATACTTGTTTTGAAGGGGAATGGCCACGAGGGATCCCTGCACTGTCTGCCTGTTTTTTTTTTTCCCCCTGACGGTAACCCAGCTATTCTTGTCCTGTACCTTGGGTGTGGTTACCTCCCTGTAACTCTTCTCAATCACCCCCTCTGCCTCCCGGATGATCGGAAGTTCATCCATCTTCAGCTCCAGTTCCCTAACACGGTCTTTGAGGAGCTGAAGTTGGGTGCACTTCCCACAGGTATAGTCAGCGGGGACACCGGTGGTATCCCTCACCACCCACATCCTACAGGAGGAGCATGCAACTGGCCTAGCCTCCATCCCCTCTTACCTGACAGAATATAGCTGCCCTGTGGACTAACTAGATCTCCCCCCTCCGACTCTGCTCCCAGTCAGCTACACTTTCTGTAAACTCCTGGCTCTCTCTTTGCGGAAATGTCGGAAACAAAATGAAAGGAGCACCTTACTCCCTCCTCACCTAACTCCCTCGGTCACCAAACTCTTACGATAGCACTCAAAATGCACCAAATTCAGCACTCCCTCGGTCACCAAACTCTTACGATAGCACTCAAAATGCACCAAATTCAGCACTCCCTCGGTCACCAAACTCTTACGATAGCACTCAAAATGCACCAAATTCAGCACTCAGTGCAAACAAAGTCTGCACTGTAGGAGATCACTTTTATACTGTGAATCTAGCCTCTGAAAACTGGCCTAATCCAATTAACTAATTAACAAGCTCCAGCTGCAAGTGCCTACAAGTAGAAGCCTGCTTAAAGCTGATTGAAAATTCACCTTCTTCTAAACCAAACAGCAACTTTTAAGTTAATTAACTAAATAAAAGAAAGACTAAACTTTAGATAAAAATGAAGCCTTATACTCCCTCGGTCAGCAAACTCTTACTATAGCACTCAAAATGCACCAAATTCAGCACTCAGTGCAAACAAAGTCTGCACTGTAGGGGATCACTTTTATACTGTGAATCTAGCCTCTGAAAACTGGCCTAATCCAATTAACTAATTAACAAGCTCCAGCTGCAAGTGCCTACAAGTAGAAGCCTGTTTAAAGCTGATTGAAAATTCACCTTCTTCTAAACCAAACAGCAACTTTTAAGTTAATTAACTAAATAAAAGAAAGACTAAACTTTAGATAAAAATGAAGCCTTATACTCCCTCGGTCAGCAAACTCTTACTATAGCACTCAAAATGCACCAAATTCAGCACTCAGTGCAAACTCATATGAGGAGAGATTGACTAGGTTGGGATTGTTCTTGCTGGAGTTCAGAAGAATGAAGAGGGGATCTCATAGAGACTTATGAATTTCTAATAGGAGACAGGGTAGATGGAGGAAGTTGTTATCAATGACGGGTGTGTCCAGAACCAGGGGTCACAGTCTTCACAGAATTCAGGGACATTTCGGACAGAGATGAGGAGACATGTCTTCACCCAAAAAGTGGTGAGCCTGTGGAATTCTTTACCACAGGAAGTAGTTGATGCTAAATCATTAAATATATTTGAGAGGCGGCTAGATGTAGCACTTAGGGAGAATTGGATCAAAGATGATGGAGAGAAAGCAGGATTAGGTTATTGAGTTGGATGATCAGCCATGATCGTGATGAATGGCAGAGCAGGCTCGAAGGGTCAAAAGGCCTCCTCCTCCTGCTATCTTCTATGTAACTACGCATCTGGGGAGAGAACACCAGAGGTGATCGTCTCCCTGGACATAGAATAGGTCTTCGACAGAGTTGAATGGAAGTACCTTCTTGAGTTACCGGAAGAGTTTGGGCTATGAGCGGGGTTCACCTCGTGGGTGAATCTCCTGTACAATGCCCCCCAAGGTGAGCGTTCGGACCAATACCACCAGCTTGGAATACTTCCAGCTGCACAAATGCTCTAGGCAGGGATGCCTGCTGTCCCCGCACCTGTTCGCCCTGGCAATTGAACCTCTGGTGATCACTCTGCGAGACGCGAAAAGCTGGAAGGGCATTCAAAGAGGAGGCAGAGAGCACAGAGTTTCACTCTATGCGGATGACCTGCTCCTCTCGGGCTACAAACTCAACCTGGGCAAAAGCAAGGCATTCCCGATGAATCCGAATTGGGGAGGGACTGAGCTGGAGGAGGTACCATTCAAACTAGCCCCAAACAAATTCCACTATCTGGGGATCCAGATAGACCATGCCTGGACACGGATCCACAAGTGGAATCTGACCAGTCTGGCGGAGGAAGTTAAAAAGGATCTACAAAGGTTCCCTGGCGGGGAGGGTGCAGACAATCAAGATGCCGAAGTTCCTCTTCCTGTTTAGATCCATACCGATCTTCATCCCCAAGCCTTTTTCCATAATATAGACAAAAAGATCATGGTGTTTGTGTGGAGGGGGAAGAACCCAAGGATCCCTAAATCGACACTGCAAAGGAGGAAAAATATGGGCAGTCTGGTCCTGCCGAATCTATAGTACTACCACTGGGCAGCTACTGCAGAGAGGGTGAGGGGATGGATCCATGGAATGGGTGAGGATGGAGGAGTCCTCCTACAAGGGAACGACCCTCCGGTCCCTTGTCTCGACAGCACTCCCATCCCCTCCCGACGAAATACACATCCTGCCCAGTGGTGGGAGCCAACTAATGGCATGGAACCAAATAAGGCTGCATTTCAGTCTAACTGAGATGTATCTCATGGCACCCTCTGCGGAAACCACAAATTCCCACCAGCCATGCTCAACGCCACCTTTAAAACATGGAGACAGGACGGGGGGGGAGGTAGCAGTCAAGGGCTTTTACATAGGGGACAGATTAGCGACCTTGGGCGAACTGATGGAAGACCTGGAACTACTTCCAGGGCAGGACTTCAGCCACCTCCAAATTAAACACTTTCTCCCCAAGGAGACTGCAAGATACCCCAAGGCCCCAAGAGACACACTACTAGAGGAACAAACACACACGGACAGTAAGGAGGGGGGGGGGGGGTGTAACAATACATGTGTTGTAAGGAATACAAAGGGTTAACAATAAGATGTTATAAGGAGCAGTCATACAAATATCATGTGACTCTTGGGATTCTGGGAGAAGGTGGTTAGGCATGAGTTAGATTAGTTGCATGGCATAAGAGTTAAGAGTTCTGTTATAAGAAATATCATATTGTTTTATTCAATAACTTCATATCATAAAATTTACAGTGCAGAAGGAGGCCATTCGGCCCATCAAGTCTGCACCGGGCCTTGGAAAGAGTAGCCCACTTAAGTCCCACACCTCCACCCTATCCCAGTAACTTATTTCTTGTTGACTATAATTTAGTAGTGTAAATAAGTCAGCTTTGTTCAAGGATTCACTTTGATGTTCTTTGTCAACAGTACATTCTCAAGACATCCTGGTAATAAAAATAATCTTTATTATTGTCACAAGTAGGCTTACATTAACGTTGCAATGAAGTTACCGTGAAAAGCCCCTAGTCGCCACACTCAGGCGCCTGTTCGGTGAACCAAGCCTCAAATCGAACCTGGGACCCTGGCGCTGTGAGACCCAACAGAGAACATCACAAGGGGGTACTGTGGGAACATCAATGGAAGGTTACTGGATAGGGCAAGATTATCGCTGGACAAAGCCAGACGAAAATGGGAGGACGAACTGGGGATGGAAGTGGATTGGGGACTCTGGAGCGAAGCACTGAGTAAGGCCAACTCCACCTCCTCCTGCGTAAGCATAAGCCTAAAGCAGTTTAAAGTGGTGCACGGAGTGACGCCCTGGCTTTTGTTTCCTTAATCGCACGCCGGAGAATCCTGCTCGCCTGACTACCAGCAGCACCAGACTGGCTGGCAGACCTGTCGGAATTTCTCCAGCTGGAGAAGATCCATCCGAGGGTCGGACAAGGGCTTCCACAAAGTATTCATCGGCCTGTCCCAAGACCTGTTCGAGGCCAACAGCAACTAGGGAAAGAGGGGGAGGCAGGCAAGAAAGTATGCAATGAGGTGGAGCAAAGAGGGAAAGAGATGAGGAGAGAACCAAAGGGAATTGCAGAGAGAAACATGGGGAAAAAAGGAGGGGAGGGAACTCACCTCTGCCCCCAAACTCACAAGGACAACAACAAAAAACGCAGAAAAGGGAGGAGCTCAGTAGTATGACACCCAGGACAGAAAAGGGGACAACCAAAGGGGAAGAATTCACAGGACAGAAGAGGGGACAACCAAAGGGGAAGAATTCCCAGGGCAGAAGAGGGGACAACCAACGGGGGAGAATTCCCAGGGCAGAAGCGGGGACAACCAACGGGGGAGAATTCCCAGGGCAGAAGAGGGGACAACCAACGAGGGAGAATTCCCAGGGCAGAAGAGGAGACAACCAACGGGGAAGAACGTATGTTAAAAGTATGAAAATAAGAAACTGGACAACATGGAAATGTCAGGTGGACTATTTGTTAAATTGCTATTCTGTAAAAATTGAAAAATGCCAATAAAAATATATTTTTTAATGTTATTATGATCTCCACCTCCACCACCCTTTCAGGCAATGAGTTCCTGACTTAATTTAAGAGGTTGTAGAAAATGAATAGAAGTGATTCAATATATTCTGCAACTGGATCCTCGATTTTCTGACCCGTAGACCACAATCAGTAAGAATAAACAACCCCTCCTCCACGATAGTCCTCAATACCCGGGACCGCGCAAGGCTGTGTACTTAGCTCCCGACTACATTCCCTTTACACACACGATTGTGTGGCAAAATTTGGCTCCAACTCCATCCACAAGTTTGCTGATGACACGACTGTACTGGGTCGGATATCGAAAAATGATGAGCCAGAGTACAGGAGGGAGGGAACCTAGTGGAGTGGTATAATGACAACAATCTCTCCCTTAATGCCAGCAAAACTAAAGAGCTGGTCATTGGCTTCAGGAAGCAAAGTATCATAAACACCAGTCTGCATCAATGGGACCGAGGTGGAGATGACTGACAGCTTCAAATTCCTAAATGTGCACATCACCAATAATCTGTCCTGGTCCACCCACGTCGACGCTACAACCAAGAAAGCACAACAGCGCCTATCGTTTCTCAGGAGACGAAGGAGGTTCGGCATGTCCATATTGACACTTAGCAACTTTTACAGGTGCACCATAGAAAGCATCCTAACTGGCTGCATCACAGCCTGGTGTGGCAACTGCTCGGCTGAAGAATACAAGAAACTACAGAGAGGCGTGAACACAGCCCAGACCATCACGAGAACATGCTTCCCATCCACTGACTATGTCTACACCTCCTGCTGCCTTGGGAAAGCGGGCAGCATAATCAAAGACCCCTCCCACCTGGCTTATTCACTCTTCCAACTTCTTCCATCGGGGTAGAGATACAAAAGTCTGAGAACACGCACCAATAGATTTAAAAAACAGGTTCTTTCCCACTGTTACCAGACTCCTAAACGACCCTCTTATGGACTGATCTGATGTCTTCACACATCTTCTCTACTGAGTACTACTGCACTCCTGTATGCTCACCCGATGCCCGTGTCTTTGCATTTACATTATGTATTTATGTTTGCCCTATGTACTTTTTTTTCATGTAAAGAATGATCTGTCTGAACTGTACGCAGAACAATACTTTTCACTATACACATGACAATAAACAATCCAACATTTAAATTCCAATAATTTATTCAGCGTGTAGTTAACTCCCAACAGTCATCCTCAATTTTCAACAGTATATCAGTTTGGGGGTGAGGTGAAGTCAGACAGGCAATCAAGCGGCATGGCGGCAATGCTGCCTCACAGCGTCAGGGACCCTGGTTCAATTCCTGCCTCGGGTGACTGTGCAAAGTTTGCACTTTCTCCCCATGTCTGCGTGGGTTTCCTCCGGGTGCTCCGGTTTCCACCCACAGTCCAAAGATGTGTATGTTACCAACTAATTACCAATCCAAGAATCAAAGATGGTATGGATTTGTTTTAATTTCAAGGTCGTGACTATCTAGTCATCATAAACTATTACTCCAACTATCCCGAGGCGATGGCAGTGAATGATTCAACAGCAAGATCTATCGTAAGGGCAACAAAATCAATTTTTGCACGCCATGGGATACCTTTACACGTTGTCTGTGACAATGGGCCTTGTTTCTCAAGCTGGGAGTGGACACAGTTTGCAGATAAGTACAACTTCAATCACATCAGATCAAGCCCATGCTATCCTCAGTGAAATGGCAAAGCAGAGAAGGAAGTAGGAATAATCAAGAAATTGTTCCACAAAGCAGTCGATGATAATAAAGATCTATCATTGGCATTGTTGACGTACAGTGCAACACTACTGTCATCTGGATTATTAGCTGCTCGGATGTTAATAGTGTAGCCATCTGGGATGGCCACTTACAAAGAAACATGGACATTTGCAAAGACTCAAGGGAAATATGGCCAATACAAGATTCAGGCAGGCTCAGAGCCTAAATGTATATTTGTCAGCAGAGAACCAGAAAGTATCGAAACCCCCAGCCAATTTGCATTCTAATGACCCATTTCCCCAAGACACAGGACTGGTACTCAGGTATACGATACAATTCCAGACACATCGGCGCCACTCCCTTTACTCAGGAAGCATAAACAGCAAGGTCAATGACCGCTTAAGACACGCCCAGCCTTCAAGGCACCCGCCCCTTTATGAGGGCAGTAATCGAAGTCTGCAGAATTATTGGGTCCAAACCTAAGCCCAAAAGAACGCGAACCCCCCAAGGATAAAGAGAGACACTGCCATGTGTTCAATCTCTTTTGGACCTGGCGCTCCGGCAACGTCTATCTCCAACTGTAGCACCACGACCAGAAGCAAGTACAAGTTCAACGCTCGCTATCAGACGGATGAGCCTAGCTGAACCGCAGTTACTTCTCCAGGCCCAGCAGATCCAGATTCGAACAAAGGCCACTGTTCCTCTGACCTGAAGTTAAGTCCAGGTTGTCATAGTGTTAGGTGTAATTTAGCTCGTAGTGTTTATGTTGCATGTATAAGTTAATCTTGTGTGTAAATAAAGTATTATTGAACTTGAACTAACTAACTGGTTGTTGGGCCTTTGATCGATATCCGGTTGAACCTTGTGGTGGTATCTACCTGGTGACTCTGAAAGCAATATACTATCAATATCTAGACAAAAGAAGGGCAATCTTATTGACTGCCATATTTATAGCAAGTAAATAGAGCAATATTATTGGCGACCTCTGACGGGACTCGACCCAGAAGTGATTCTGTCACTCCTGAAGAACCCACAAAATGTTTGAATTAGAAACCCAATTGGAAAAGTGAAAGAAACCACAAATGTAAGACCAGTATCGATCAAACCTCCAAGATTCGGAAGTGTGTAGTATTTTGCATGCGTACTAACAGGGATATAAGGTAAACTCGTTAAGATTTTGTTGCGTAAAACTTTCGGGAGTTGTGTGAACCGGAAAATAGCTGAAGCCATACCCGCTTTTTGCATCACCGCTTTATTCCCTCCTGTCCCAAATTCACGGCCGAGATACAGAGATTACGGTAGAGATACAGAGATTACGGTAGGAAAAGACATAATCGTGGAAATGGCTATGAAGGCAATGGAACGCCTTATGTACCCACAGGAACCAGAGGTCACAGCGACCAATAGAGCAGAGCAGTGTCCCATATGGGAAGAGGAAGTTAGGAAGTACCTAAAGGGGAAAGGTCTGAGTTTTGTGCAAATGAAGAGACAGGTCCTGGTCATACAGGACAAACTTGGATAACCTGACCGAGATCCATAAAAAGAGTTTCGGAAAAATTCGTAAGCCGATGGCAATCGTGTCCTGTTTGGCACAATTGCAAGACACAGAGGAGGTTGTGAGGACGTTCCGCAGACAGCTTGTAGAGAAAGAGCAGAGTAGTGAGGGAAACGTTAGTGAATGCGAAAAAGTAACTGAGCAACTCCGAGAGCAGCTAGCAGCGAAGGACAAGGAGATGGCTGATGTCAAACGGGCACACCAATCTTGTCTAGCTCACCTAAGCAGCTTTCAGACACAATATGATAAGGCCTACCAAGAAACGCAACTCACAGTTTTGGTAAGGGAAGAAACAGAACACCAAGTAGAGCAATTAAAAAAGCAATGTGAGGACTTAAAGGCAGCCCTATGAGCACTCCACAGTTCGACAACGGAACAAAGGCAGAGTTCGGTAGACCACGCCAAATGTCACGGTGACAGTCACTGCTCTCAGTGCAAAATGGTTTCAGAGACACCTTTGGACCAAATTTAGACCAGGAAGATGGCCCCGATTGGCAGGAAATTAATGAAACTGCTCATCGATACGTAAACGGAACAGAGATTCAGAATAGAGCCCCCAGGTCCCGAAAAGGAAAACACCCGCACCACCGACTGCACAGGCAGCACACAACCCCATGAATCCAGTCACCACGCAGCGCAGAGTACCGACAGAAGACCAACCCACATCAGACCCACACCATTTCTTTGAGCGAGTTAGATAACAGACAGTCATGTACGGTCTGGACGAACAGGAGCAAGTGAAGCTCATATTAATGAGCCTTGAGCCGTCCGTTAGTTCAGCCCTTCCCGACCCACAAAATGTAGGAAGAGGTAGCCTCCAGGATATGAAGACAACTATCTTAGATGCAACTGGCTATAATAGAGGAGATCCCATAGAAGGACTCAACCGATGTAGGCAGAAGAAAGGAGAGCATCCAACAGCATTTGCTGGATGCCTCTGGATACACTTCACAGCAGTATTTGGAGATCTAACCCGCGGCCATTTAACTGCAGACAATACGGCCAAATGGACCCGTATTTTACTCTCCCACACCACAGCTGCAGGACAAAAAGCATGTGCAAATTATGACCCCTCAGACGCCACACACAATGAAGTGTGGGTTTTGAAGAGACTCTCCAGAGCTTGGGAACAATCCCTACATAAAAAGGCAGAGCAGGAGAAGGTAGAAGCAAACATGAATCCAGAAAGGACACATCAAGACCCCGCATGGGTAAATGAAGGTAGAAATGACACACAGCACCATAAAGCACAGGGATGCTATAATTGTGGACAGAAGGGACATTACACCCAAGAATGCAATGCCCCCCCCAAACCAGCAACGGAATCAGCACGCAAATGCCCCACATAGGAACAATGCCAGGCCTATCCACAGCGTTAGCGCCCGTTCAGATAATGTGGCCATAAATGGCACCGATTGACGGTGTTCGGACTCCCCAACCTGGGTCTGCGACACACTCTGGGACAAGTCCGGAAGGCCGGTAGTCACAGGCACAGTCCGGGGACACCCCGTAGAGTTCCTTTGGGACACAGGAGGGTCCCGAACCACGTTAAACTCCTCCACGTTGTGCCAGCGAGATATATGGCCCACAACAGCCACTATCACTCTTAGTGGATTTACAGCACACCTCCAGCAGGGACACATTACGGCCCCTGCGGATATTCAGATCGGTAACATTAGAACCAAGCACTCAGTCGTTTTAGTAGATTTATCCCAGACAGCAGAGCACATCTTGGGGGTAGATTTCATGATCTCACACAACCCCGTGAATAAGTGTGTGTAGAAAATGGCTAAAGCAGCACGAGCCCCGCCACACTCACAGTAGGAGACTACGAACACAGGATTAGCCCTGTGGGAGATTACTGGTTTGATCCACAAACCATTACCACGGACAAAACAATTAGGGAAGTCTTAAAGAAACACATGTTTTAAGTAATGGGTTAAGAGACATTGCAATTAGTTGTCTCATTTATGTTAAGTATCCAATAATTGACACTGATATTAAAGGGGCTTCAGGTAGCCTCTATGTGTCAGGTGATGTGTAGTTAAGAGTTTTGTGCAGAGTCTGTTGGAATGAAATAAATGTGTCTAAGTGAAAAAGGAACAGAACTTTTGACTCTTCTAACCACAGCAACTAAAACGTCCAACAACACAAAGCATCTTTTGCCCAGCACAAACACGATTGCGGTAAAATTCCAGGAATGGTCACCATGGCATGGTTTTGTGAAGGGGAGGTTGTGTCTCACTAACTTGATAGAGTTTTTCGAAGAGGTCACAAAGATGATTGATGCAGGTAGGGCAGTGGATGTTGTCTATATGGACTTCAGGAAGGCCTTTGGCAAGGTCCCTCATGGCAGACTGGTACAAAAGGTGGAGTCACAAGGGATCAGGGGTGAGCTGGCAAGATGGATACAGAACTAGCTAGGTCATAGAAGGCAGAGAGTAGCAATGGAAGGGTGCTTTTCTGATTGGGCAGGGATCAGTGCTGGTACCTTTGCTGTTTGTAGTATATATAAATGATTTGGAGGAATATGTAACTGGTCTGATTAGTAAGTTTTCAGACGACACAAAGATTGGTGGAATTGCGGATAGCGATGAGGACTGTCAGAGGATACAGCAGGATTTAGATTGTTTGGAGACTTGGGCGGAGAGGTGGCAGATGGAGTTTAATCGGACAAATGTGAGGTAATGCATTTTGGAAGGTCTAATGCAGGTAGGGAATATACAGTGACTATAGAACCCTCAAAAGTATTGACAAGTCAGAGAGATCTAGGTGTACAGGTCCACAGGTAGTCAAGAAGGCATACGGCATGCTTGCCTTCATTGGCCGGGGCATTCAGTATAAGAATTGGCAAGTCATGTTGCAGCTGTATAGAACCTTAGTTCGGCCACACTTGGAGTATAGTGTTCAATTCTGGTCACCACACTACCAGAAGGATGTGGAGGCTTTAGAGAGGGTGCAGAAGAGATTTACCAGGATGTTGCCTGGTATGGAGGGCATTAGCTATGAGAGCGGTTGAATAAACTCGGTTTGTTCTCACTGGAACGATGGAGTTTGAGGGGCGACCTGATAGAGGTTTACAAAATTATGAGGGGCATAGACAGAGTGCAACTTCGAACTTTGAATTTTGCTGTCGCGTTTATGTTTTTCAAAAAAAGTTTATTTTTTCTAGCTTTTTTGGATGTTATTTGTAATGCCTGCTGTATGGATCTGTGGCCAGCTGCAAAGCTGAGTGATGTAAAGTTTGCATTTGCACTGTTGGGGGATGGAGGTGTGTTTGTTCAGATGCTGGATCTTTTGTTTGATCTTTTTTTTGTTTGACTTCAACTTAGGGTTTTTTTTTTGTATCTCTGTCAGACAATTGTGTTGGGATTGTTTTACATTTGAATATGTATATATGAGCAGGGGGGAGGGTGGGGAGGGAACAATAGTTGGAGTTGGATGAACTTCGGATCATTCGGGAGGCAGAGGGGGTCATAGATAGCAGCTTCAGGGAATTAGTTACACCAAAGATTGGAGATAGATGGGTAACTGTAAGAGGGACTGGGAAGAAGCAGTCAGTGCAGGGATCCCCTGCGGTCGTTCCCCTGAGTAACAAGTATACCGCTTTGGATACTTGTGTGTGGGACGACTTACCAGGGGTAAGCCACGGGGTACGGGCCTCTGGCACGGAGTCTGTCCCTGTTGCTCAGAAGGGAAGGGGGGAGAGGAGCAGAGCATTAGTAATTGGGGACTCGATAGTCAGGGGCACAGATAGGAGATTTTGTGGGAGCGAGAGAGACTCACGTTTGGTATGTTGCCTCCCAGGTGCAAGGGTACGTGATGTCTCGGATCGTGTTTTCCGGGTCCTTAAGGGGGAGGGGGAGCAGCCCCAAGTCGTGGTCCACATTGGCACGAACGACATAGGTAGGAAAGGGGACAAGGATGTCAGGCAGGCTTTCAGGGAGCTAGGATGGAAGCTCAGAATGAGAACAAACAGAGTTGTTATCTCTGGGTTGTTGCCCGTGCCACGTGATAATGAGATGAGGAATAGGGAGAGAGAGCAATTAAACATGTGGCTACAGGGATGGTACAGGCGGGAGGGATTCAGATTTCTGGATAACTGGGGCTTTTTCTGGGGAAGGTGGGACCTCTACAGACAGGATGGTCTACATCTGAACCTGAGGGGCACAAATATCCTGGGGGGGAGATTTGTTAGTGCTCTTTGGGGGGGGGGGGGGGGGGTTTAAACTAATGCAGCAGGGGCATGGGAACCTGGATTGTAGTTTTAGGGTACGGGAGATTGAGAGTATAGAGGTCAGGAGCACAGATTTGACTTCGCAGGAGGGGGCCAGTGTTCAGGTAGGTGGTTTGAAGTGTGTCTACTTCAATGCCAGGAGTATACAAAATAAGGTAGGGGAACTGGCAGCATGGGTTGGTACCTGGGACTTCGATGTTGTGGCCATTTCGGAGACATGGATAGAGCAGGGACAGGAATGGTTGTTGCAGGTTCCGGGGTTTAGGTGTTTTAGTAAGCGCAGAGAAGGAGGCAAAAGAGGGGGAGGTGTGATGCTGCTAGTCAAAAACAGTATTACGGTGGCGGAGAGGATGCTAGATGGGGACTCTTCTTCCGAGGTAGTATGGGCTGAGGTTAGAAACTCCTGTTGGGAGTTTTCTATAGGCCTCCAAATAGATCCCTAGAAGAGCGAAAGTAACAGGGTAGTTGTTATGGGAGACTTTAACTTTCCAAATATTGACTGGAAAAGATATAGTTCGAGTACATTAGATGGGTCGTTTTTTGTACAATGTGTGCAGGAGGGGTTCCTGACACAATATGTTGACAGGCCAACAAGAGGAGAGGCCACATTGGATTTGGTTTTGGGTAATGAACCAGGCCAGGTGTTAGATTTGGAGGTAGGTGAGCACTTTGGGGACAGTGACCACAATTCGGTGACGTTTACGTTAGTGATGGAAAGGGATAAGTATACCCCACAGGGCAAGAGTTATAGCTGGGGGAAGGGCAATTATGATGCCATTAGACATGACTTGGGGGGGGGGATAAGATGGAGAAGTAGGCTGCAAGTGTTGGGCACACTGGATATGTGGAGCTTGTTCAAGGAACAGCTACTGCGTGTTCTTGATAAGTACGTACCGTTCAGGCAGGGAGGAAGGCGTCGAGCGAGGGAACCGTGGTTTACCAAAGAAGTGGAATCGCTTGTTAAGAGGAAGAAGGAGGCCTATGTGAAGATGAGGTGTGAAGTTTCAGTTGGGGCGATGGATAGTTACAAGGTAGCGAGGAAGGATCTAAAGAGAGAGCTAAGACGAGCAAGGAGGGGACATGAGAAGTATTTGGCAGGTAGGATCAAGGAAAACCCAAAAGCTTTCTATAGGTATGTCAGGAATAAAAGAATGACTAGGGTAAGAGTAGGGCCAGTCAAGGACAGGGATGGGAAGTTGTGTGTGGAGTCTGAAGAGATAGGCGAGATACTAAATGAATATTTTTCGTCAGTATTCACTCTGGAAAAAGATAATGTTGTGGAGGAGAATGCTGAGACCCAGGCTAATAGAATAGATGGCATTGAGGTACGTAGGGAAGAGGTGTTGGCAATTCTGGACAGGCTGAAAATAGATAAGTCCCCGGGGCCTGATGGGATTTATCCTAGGATTCTCTGGGAAGCCATGGAAGAGATTGCTGAGCCTTTGGCCTTGATTTTTATGTCATCATTGGCTACAGGAATAGTGCCAGAGGACTGGAGGATAGCAAATGTGGTCCCTTTGTTCAAGAAGGGGAGTAGAGACAACCCCGACAACTATAGACCGGTGAGCCTCACGTCTGTTGTGGGTAAAGTCTTGGAGGGGATTATAAGAGACAAGATTTATAATCATCTGGATAGGAATAATATGATTAGGGATAGTCAGCATGGCTTTGTGAAGGGTAGGTCATGCCTCACAAACCTTATTGAGTTCTTTGAGAAGGTGACTGAACAGGTAGACGAGTGTAGAGCAGTTGATGTGGTGTATATGGATTTCAGTAAAGCGTTTGATAAGGTTCCCCACGGTAGGCTATTGCAGAAAATACGGAGGCTGGGGATTGAGGGTGATTTAGAGATGTGGATCAGAAATTGGCTAGCTGAAAGAAGACAGAGGGTGGTGGTTGATGGGAAATGTTCAGAATGGAGTTCAGTTACAAGTGGCGTACCACAAGGATCTGTTCTGGGGCCGTTGCTGTTTGTCATTTTTATAAATGACCTAGAGGAGGGCGCAGAAGGGTGGGTGAGCAAATTTGCAGACGGCACTAAAGTCCGTGGTGTTGTCGACAGTGCGGAAGGATGTTGAAGGTTACAGAGGGACATAGTAAAGCTGCAGAGCTGGGCTCAGAGGTGGCAAATGGAGTTTAATGTAGAGAAGTGTGAGGTGATTCACTTTGGAAGGAATAACAGGAATGCGGAATATTTGGCTAATGGTAAAATTCTTGGAAGTGTGGATGAGCATAGGGATCTAGGTGTCCATGTACATAGATCCCTGAAAGTTGGCACCCAAGTTGATAGGGTTGTGAAGAAGGCCGATGGAGTGTTGGCCTTTATTGGTAGAGGGATTGAGTTCCGGAGTCATGAGGTCATGTTGCAGCTGTACAAAACTATGGTACGGCCGCATTTGGAGTATTGCGTACAGTTCTGGTCACCTCATTATAGGAAGGACGTGGAAGCTTTGGAGCGGGTGCAGAGGAGATTTACCAGGATGTTGCCTGGTATGGAGGGAAAATCTTATGAGGAAAGGCTGATGGACTTGAGGTTGTTTTCGTTAGAGAGAAGAAGGTTAAGAGGAGACTTAATAGAGGCATACAAAATGATCAGGGGGTTAGATAGGGTGGACAGTGAGAGCCTTCTCCCGCGGATGGAAATGGCTAGCACGAGGGGACACAGCCTTAAACTGAGGGGTAATAGATATAGGACAGAGGCAGAGGTAGGTTCTTTACGCAAAGAGTGGTGAGGCCGTGGAATGCCCTACCTGCAACAGTAGTGAACTCGCCAACATTGAGGGCATTTAAAAGTTTATTGGATAAGCATATGGATGCTAATGGCACAGTGTAGGTTAGATGGCTTTTGTTTTGGTGCAACATAGTGGGCCGAAGGACCTGTACTGCGCTGTATTGTTCTATGTTCTATGTATGTTCAAACTACTGGCCAGAATTTTGTCCTCTAGGATTGAAGACTGTGTTCCGGACGTGATTGGGGAGGACCAGACGGGGTTCGTTAAGGAAAGGCAGTTGGTGTTCAATGTAAGAACGTTGCTAAATGTGATCATGATGCCCCCAGAAGGTAGGGAAGTGGAGGTCGTGGTCGCAATGGACGCAGAGAAAGTTTTTGATCGAGTAGAATGGGAATATCTGTGGGAGGTACTGGGACAGTTCGGATTTGGACGGGGCTTTATTGACTGGGTCAGTTTGTTGTATCAGGCTCCAGTGGCGAGCGTCCGGATGAAAAGGACGACATCAGACTATTTCAGGCTACATCTGGGGATGAGACAGGGGTGCCCCCTCTCCCCACTGTTGTTCGCGCTAGTTACAGAGCTGCTGGCAATTGCCCTGAGAGCCTCAAGGGTTGGAAGGGGTTGGTCCGGAGGGCGGGAGTGGAACACAGAGTCTCACTTTACGCAGACGACCTGCTCCTGTACGTATTGGATCCAGTGGAGGGGATGGAAGAAATCATGAGGATTCTGAGGGAATTGGGCCAGTTTTCGGGGTACAAACTAAATATGGGGAAAAGCGAGATGTTTGCGATCCAGGCAAGGGGACAGGAGAGGCGACTGGGGGAACTGCTGTTTAGAGTGGTAGGGGAAAGTTTTCGGTATCTTGGCATGGGATACTCGGCAAGTGGCATGGGAATGGGAACGGTTACACAAACTTAATCTGGCCCGTCTGGTGGATCAAATGAAGGGCAATTTTCGGAGGTGGGACGCACTACCGTTGTCACTAGCTGGGAGGGTCCAGACGATGAAGATGACAGTCCTTCCGAGATTCCTGTTTGTGTTCCAGTGTCTCCTCATCTTTATTCCGCAGCCTTTTTTAAACGGGTTAACAAAGTTATCACGGGCTTTGTATGGGCGGGCAAGTAAAGAAGGGGATGCTTGAGCGGAGCCGGGGAGAGGGCAGGCTGGCGCTTCCAAACTTCAGTAACTATTACTGGGCGGCGAATATAGCCATGATCAGGAAGTGGGTGGTGGGGGGAGGGTCGGCATGGAAGCTTCATGTAAGGGCACCAGGTGATAACGGCGCCTCTGCCATTCCCGCCAGCACGGTACTCTACCAGTCCTGTGGCGGTGACAGCCCTGAGAGTCTGGGGGCAATGGAGGAAGCATGTGGGAGCGGAGGGAGCATCGGTCTGGTCCCCAATTTGCAATAACCACCGGTTTGCCCCGGGAAGGATGGATGGGGGGTTTCGGAGATGGATTGAGAGGATGGGGGATATGTTTACAGAGGGGAGCTTTCCTAGCTTGAGGATAAATTTGGATTGGCGAGGGGAAATAAATTTAGGTACCTGCAGGTGCGGGACGTCCTGCGTAGACAGGTCTCAACCTTCCTGCTCCTTCCACCAAGGGGGATTCAGGATAGATTAGTTTCCAGAGTGGGGGTGGGAGAAGGGAAGGTCTCCGACACTTATCAGGAGCTCATGGGGTCAGAGGACACGCAGACTGAGGAACTGAAGCGCAAATGGGAAGAGGAGTTAGGAGGAGGGATAGAGGATGGTCTTTGGGCGGATGCGTTGGGTAGAGTCAACGCGATCACAACATGCGCCAGGCTCAGCCTGATACAGTTCATGGTCGTTCACCGGGCTCACATGACAGTGGCCCGGATGAGCAGGTTCTTTGGTGTAGAAGACACGTGTGCAAGGTGTGCGGGGGGGCCAGCGAACCATGTCCATATGTTCTGGGCATGCCCGAAGCTTAAGGGATTCTGGCAGGGGTTTGCAGACGTCCTGTCCACGGTGTTAAAAATAAAGGTGGCACCGAGTCCGGAGGTGGCGATTTCCGCGGTGCCGGAAGATCCGGGAATCCAGGAGGAGAGTCGTTCTGGCCTTTGCTTCCCTGGTAGCGCGTAGACGGATACTATTAGCTTGGAGGGACTCAAAGCCCCCGAAGTCGGAGACCTGGCTTACTGACATGGCTAGCTTTCTCTGTTTGGAGAAAATCAAATTCACCTTGAGAGGGTCAATGTTAACATAGAACATAGAAAATACAGCACAGAACAGGCCTTTCGGCCCACGATGTTGTGCCGAACCTTTGTCCTAGATTAATCATAGATTATCATTGAATTTACAGTGCAGAAGGAGGCCATTCGGCCCTTTGAGTCTGCACCGGCTCTTGGAAAGAGCACCCTACCCAAACTCAACACCTCCACCCAACACCAAGGGCAATTTGGACATTAAGGGCAATTTATCATTGGCCAATTCACCTAACCTGCACATCTTTGGACTGTGGGAGGAAACCGGAGCACCCGGAGGAAACCCACGCACACACGGGGAGGACGTGCAGACTCCGCACAGTCAGTGACCCAAGCCGGAATCGAACCTGGGACCCTGGAGCTGTGAAGCAATTGTGCTATCCACAATGCTACCGTGCTGCCCTTGAGAACAAATAAATCTGCACTATATCATTTTACCGTAATCCATGTACCTATCCAATAGCTGCTTGAAGGTCCCTAATGTTTCCGACTCAACTACTTCCACAGGCAGTGCATTCCATGCCCCCACTACTCTCTGGGTAAAGAACCTACCTCTGATATCCCTCCTATATCTTCCACCTTTCAGCTTAAATTTATGTCCCCTTGTAATGGTTTGTTCCACCCAGGGAAAAAGTCTATGACTGTCTACTCTATCTATTCCCCTGATCATCTTATAAACCTCTATCAAGTCGCCCCTCATCCTCCTCCGTTCTAATGAGAAAAGGCCTAGCACCCTCAACCTTTCCTCGTAAGACCTACTCTCCATTCCAGGCAACATCCTGGTAAATCTTCTTTGCACCTTTTCCAAAGCTTCCACATCCTTCCTAAAATGAGGCGACCAGAACTGTACACAGTACTCCAAATGTGGCCTTACCAACGTTTTGTACAGCTGCATCATCACCTCAGGGCTCTTAAATTCAATCCCTCTGTTAATGAACGCGAGCACACCATAGGCCTTCTTCACAGCTCTATCCACTTGAGTGGCAACTTTCAAAGATGTATGAACATAGACCCCAAGATCTCTCTGCTCCTCCACATTGCCAAGAACTCTACCGTTAACCCTGTATTCCGCATTCATATTTGTCCTTCCAAAATGGACAACCTCACACTTTTCAGGGTTAAACTCCATCTGCCACTTCTCAGCCCAGCTCTGCATCCTATCTATGTCTCTTTGCAGCCGACAACAGCCCTCCTTACTATCCACAACTCCACCAATCTTCGTATCGTCTGCAAATTTACTGACCCACCCTTCAACTCCCTCATCCAAGTCATTAATGAAAATCACAAACAGCAGAGGACCCAGAACTGATCCCTGCGGTACGCCACTGGTAACTGGGATCCAGGCTGAATATTTGCCATCCACCACCACTCTCTGACTTCTATCGGTTAGCCAGTTCGTTATCCAACTGGCCAAATTTCCCACTATCCCATGCCTCCTTACTTTCTGCAGAAGCCTACCATGGGGAACTTTATCAAATGCCTTACTAAAATCCATGTACACTACATCCACTGCTTTACCTTCATCCACATGCTTGGTCACCTCCTCAAAGAATTCAATAAGATTTGTAAGGCAAGACCTACCCCTCACAAATCCGTGCTGACTATCCCTAATCAAGCAGTGTCTTTCCAGATGCTCAGAAATCCTATCCTTCAGTACCCTTTCCATGACTTTGCCTACCACCGAAGTAAGACTAACTGGCCTGTAATTCCCAGGGTTATCCCTAGTCCCTTTTTTGAACAGGGGCACGACATTCGCCACTCTCCAATCCCCTGGTACCACCCCTGTTGACAGTGAGGACGAAAAGATCATTGCCAACGGCTCTGCAATTTCATCTCTTGCTTCCCATAAAATACTTGGATGTATCCCGTCAGGCCCAGGGGACTTGTCTATCCTCAAGTTTTTCAAAATGCCCAACACATCTTCCTTCCTAACAAGTATTTCCTCGAGCTTACCAATCTGTTTCACACTGTCCTCTCCAACAATATCGCCCCTCTCATTTGTAAATACAGAAGAAAAGTACTCGTTCAAGACCTCTCCTATCTCTTCAGACTCAATACACAATCTCCCGCTACTGTCCTTGATCGGACCTACCCTCACTCTAGTCATTCTCATATTTCTCACATATGTGTAAAAGGCCTTGGGGTTTTCCTTGATCCTACCCGCCAAAGATTGTTCATGCCCTCTCTTAGCTCTCCTAATCCCTTTCTTCAGTTCCCTCCTGGCTATCTTGTATCCCTCCAATGCCCTGTCTGAACCTTGTTTCCTCAGCCTTACATAAGTCACCTTTTTCCTCTTAACAAGACATTCAACCTCTCTTGTCAACCATGGTTCCCTCACTCGACCATCTCTTCCCTGCCTGACAGGGACATACCTATCAAGGACACGTAGCACCTGTTCCTTGAACAAGTTCCACATTTCACTTGTGTCCTTCCCTGCCAGCCTATGTTCCCAACTTATGCACTTCAATTCTTGTCTGACAACATCGTATTTACCCTTCCCCCAATTGTAAACCTTGCCCTGTTGCACGTACCTATCCCTCTCCATTACTAAAGTGAAAGTCACAGAATTGTGGTCACTATCTCCAAAATGCTCCCCCACTAAGGTTCGCCTGGAGGTGGCAACCGTTCGTCGACTTCTTTGCAGAAAATTAATCATCAGCAGGAGCAAGGGGGGGGGGGCTAGTTTAGTTTAGAATAGGGAGTTAATAAAGGTGAGACCTGTAAGGGAGGAAGCAGGCCTTTTGTTTGTAGACATACGTATATTGTTTATTTTGTCGTAAAACCAAAAATTCCTCAATAAAATGTTTATTAAAAAAGAAGTATCAAAGGCTATAAAACAGAATTAGGAGAATGAGGAATAGTTTATCCTTGTCACAGTCATACAGGGTGTCATTAGTTACTTTGATAATAGTTGCTTTGGTATTGTCACAGGCTGAAACCTGATTAATGGGTTTCAAACATACAGTTCCAGGAGAACTGGGCATGGATTTGGGAGGTGGCAAAACATTAAAAGCAAAGGCAGGTAGGAGATGGGATATTAGTTTGCAAGAATAGGGGGGTCAGAGATTGGATTTTAAGAAAAGGGTTATGTTGCCAGATTTAAATGGAGAGAGGAATAGTACCTCAAAAGAGAGAACTATTAACAATGTCAGTTAACAGCAGCACGGTGGCGCAGTGGGTTGGGCTAACCCACGGGCCTCACGGCGCCAAAGTCCCAGGTTCGATCCAGGCTTTGAGTCACTGTCCGTGTGGAGTTTGCACATTCTCCCTGTTTTTGCGTGGGTTTCACCCCCACAACCCAAAGAAGTGCAGGCTAGGTGGATTGGCCATGCTAAATTGCCCCTTAATTGGAAAAATTCATAGATTCATAGAATTTACAGTGCAGAAGAAAGCCATTCGGCCTATCGAGTCTGCACCGGCCCTTGGAAAGTGCACCCTACCTATCCCCCCACCTCCACCCTATCCCCACACCTCCACCGTATCCCCGTCACCCCATCTAACTCAACCTTTTTTGGACACTCAGGGCAATTTAGCATGCAAATCCACCTAACCTGCACATCTTTGGACTGTGGGAGGAAACTGGAGCACCCAAAGGAAACCCACGCAGACACGGGGAGAACATGCAGACTCCGCACAGACAGTGACCCAAGCCAAGAATCGAACCTGGGACCCTGGAGCTGTGAAGCAACTGTGCTAACCACTTGCTACCGTGCTGCCCCAAATGAATTGGGTACTCTAAAATTGAACAAAAAAAAACAATGTCAGGTAACATGGGGACCAGGAAAGGATGCTGGGTGTTAACCAGTTTAGAGGGAATAGGGTGGCGAGAGCAGCATGTGGGTCTCGAGGACAAAATAAGCTCAAATAGTGCATGAGGGGAGGGAGAAACAAGAGAAACCTGAAAAATGTGCAAATTGAGGGCTGGTGGAGTGAATTTCAAAGGAAGTTTGTTCTGTTAGGCTAAGGAAAGGGAGGGGAGTAACAGAGGCCTTGCAAACCAATGAAACATGTACAAAATGATTATGGAGAGCATCAATGCAATAATTTTATATTTAAATGCATTTCTTGATATATATTTTACCAAATATTAAATTGAAATTTATTGAAAAGATTTGGAAGATAAACGTTCATGCATATACAAGAGCATATGTTGCATACCTAGTCGCTGCTCTTTTGAGAAACTTCTTGATTTGACCAGTACTGCAGGTATGTTCCCCGTTGACAACTACAAAACTGCTGCATCCTTTTGGTGCTGGTTCATCAGCTGCAATCTAAGCCAAATGTTACAAATGTAAATAGACACATTGTACAAGTATAGAATAAGCAAGGCAATTTTTACCAGTGTCTAATGACATAAACTCTCAGCATCTTCAGAGAGATGAGTAACAATAGGTAAAGTTTCCAGGATAAAACTTCAGCTTCTTTCGGATCATCTAAGATAACTGACAAGACTCTCGGAAATCAATGTGCAACAGCCAACACTCATCAGTTCCATTTCTTAGGTGGTTCAAACAGCACAGATACAATGTTCCTCAATGTATCTGACCATCTGTGTAGGTTTGCTTTAAAAACATTGGGCTGGATTCACCAATTTTGAGACTAAGTGCTGATGCAGGCATGGGAACAGTGGTGTTTGACGACTAGATAAAACGGTGCAACAGCTGCATTGATTTAGCAACTCTGAATGGGCTTGCATGGAACACAACTGGTTCCATGCAAAACGGCACCAGGTCCGTGATTGGTGCATGAGGCTCACATGCCGCAGCCACACTTAGACCCACCTAATCACCCACACACACACGTCTCGTGCGCGCTGGCCCTGGCGATAGCGTCGTGCGGCCTCCCATGCCTGACTGGGCCCCATGTCCTGTTCATCATCCCCCTTCCCCGCATCATCCTCGTCGGACGAGGCCTGCCCTTTCTCCTCATCCTCCTCCTCCGGCACATCACCCCTCTGCTGTGCTATATTGTAGAGGATGCAACAGGCCACCACAATGCGTGCGGCCCTCTCAGCCATGTGCTGACAGGCCCTTCCAGAGCGGTTCGGACCCCTGGTGTGCATCTTGAGGATGCCAAAGCACCGCTCGACCTAGTCGCTGTAAGGGCGTCATTGTATCCGGTGTCCGCATCGGTCTGTGACCTCTGGATAGGCATCATCAGCGCCGACCGCAGCAGGTAACCCGTCGCCCAGCAGCCAAGCCCACAGCCGGGGGGAGTGCCCCTCGAACATGTCGGGGATCAACGTGTGTGCCAGGATGAATGAGTCATATACACTGCCCGGGTATCGGGCGCAGGCGTGCATGATGCACATCTGTTGATCGCAGACCAGCTGCATGTTCATGGAGTGAAACCACTTTCAGTTTGTGAAGAGTGGCCTGTTATCCGCTGGTGTCCGTAGGGCGACAGGCAATCTGTCGATCACCCCCTGGACACATAGAACATAGAACAGTACAGCACAGAACATCGGCCCTCGATGTTGTGCCGAGCATTGTCCGAAACCAAGATCAAGCTATCCCACTCCCTGTCATTCTGGTGTGCTCCATGTGCCTATCCAATAACCGCTTGAAAGTTCCTAAAGTGTTCGACTCCACTATCACAGCACGCAGTCCATTCCACACCCTAACCACTCTCTGAGTAAAGAACCTACCTCGGACATTCCTCCTATATCTCCAACCTTGAATCTTATAGTTATTGATAGCCCCCTTGTAACAGCTACATCCACCCGAGGAAATAGCCTCTGAACGTCCACTCTATCTATCCCCCTCATTATCTTATAAACCTCTATTAAATCGCCTCTCATCCTGCCCCGCTCCAAAGAGAAAAGCCCTAGCTCCCTCAACCTTTCCTCATAAGACCTATCCTGCAAACCAGGCAGCATCCTGGTAAATCTCCTTTACACCCTTTCCAATGCTTCCACATCCTTCCTTTCATGAGGTGACCAGAACTGCACACAATATTCCAAATGTGGTCTCACCAGGGTCATGTATAGTTGCAGCATAACCCCGCGGTTCTTAAACTCAAGCCCCCTGTTAATAAACGCTAACACACTAAAAGCCTTCTTCACGGCTCTATCCACTTGAGTGGCAACCTTCAGAGATCTGTGGACATGAACCCCAAGATCTCTCTGTTCCCCACATTCCTCAGAACCTTGCCGTTGACCCTGTAATCCGCATTCAAATTTTTTCTACCAAAATGAATCACCTCGCACTTATCAGGGTTAAACTCCATCTGCCATTTTTCGGCCCAGCTCTGCATCCTACCAATATCTCTTTGCAACCTACAACAGCCCTCCACCTCATCCACTACTCCACCAATCTTGGTGTCATCAGCAAATTTACTGACCCGCCCTTCAGTCATTGATAAAAATCACAAATAGCAGAGGACCCAGCACTGATCCCTGTGGTACACCGCTGGTAACTGGTCTCCAGTCTGAAAATTTTATTTCACAGATAGCCCGTTACTTATCCAATTTCCCTCTATCCCACACCTCCTTACTTTCTTCATGAGCCGACCACGGGGAACCTTATCAAATGCATCCCAGCGATGGCAGTGAACCCCGCTGCCCGGGCATCCTGGTGGGCTCGGTCCACATGGAACTGGATGTACTAGTCCGCCTGGGCGTATAAGGTGTCCGTGATGGAGCAGATGCATCTGTGCACCGAGGCCTGCGAGATCCCGGACAGGACCCCAATCGGCGACTGGAAGGGCCCTGTCGCATAAAGGTTGAGGGTGACCGTCACAGTCAACGGGAGTGGGTATCCTCCCCCATACCCCTGCGGTGCCAGGTGTACCATCATCTGGCAGATGTGTCACACAGTCCCTCTGCTCATCCGCAGTCTCCGTCGGCATGCCCGGTCCGGCAGGTCCTCGAACGACATGTGCCGCAGATACACGCGGGGCTTCATGCGACACCTCCTCCAACTCCTCGGCCTGTTGGGCGGCCGGCCCTCCAGCCTGTGCAGCCACCACCTGCCCCACTGCAGCCGGTTCCTCTGCATCCCGTTCCTTTGCTGCCCGTTCCACTGCTGCTCGTTCCTCTGTATTTTTTTGTCCAAGCCACTGCAATCTCCTCCCTTGCTTCCCATGGCAACCTGGGATACATCTCATCTGCTCCCAAGGATTTATCCACATTTAGGCCCATTAATACCTCCTCCCTCTCAATGTTAAGTTGTTTGAGTAAATGACAATGCTGATCTCTAGACCTACATCATCCTCCTCCATAGTGAACACAAATGCAAAGTACTCATTTAAAACCTTGTCTGTATTTCCGGTTCCACGCACAAATTCCCACATTGGTCCCTAATGGGCCCTACTCTTCCCCTGGTCAACCTCCTGTCCTTAATATATTTATTAAACACCTTTAGGAGTTGTCGTAGGGACTTCTGGTGACAGGGATGTGCTGAGCATTCGCACATCAGGTGGCTCGCCTCCATTAAACAGCAAAATAAGCACTGTTAACTGAATTCAGCCCACAAAATCTGACTCAATCATCCTCTCATCCACAAAGTTAACAAAGACGAAAATAATGCCAGGAAGCAACAGCTCGAGTGGCCACAGGAAAAGCAGGAATTGTGGCAAAGGACAGGAACAGCGAGCAAGCAGGCCAGCAGACCCATGAAGCAAGAGGTCCCTGGCCACCCCCGAAAGAGAGAGACTGGTGACCCGGTCAGCATGCTCCTCCAAACCACCAGGCGATGGAAGACGTTCCTAATCAAGGAACTAACCATGATGGAGGACGAGATTAAAACTGCAGTCAAGGTGGCAGTGGCAGAGGAGCTAGCCGCCATGCAGACGTCGCTCGACGGCATGGGAAATAAGCTGGAAGCCCAGGGGTGCACGATACGGGAGTTGGAAAAGGCATCGACCGACCAGAGTGACCAAATTGTTGCCCTGGAGGTTGAAACGGGAGGTCGAGGACCAGAAGAATCGATCAGATGGTAAAATATCCGAGTAATGGGTCTGCCAGAGGGAATCAAGGGCAAGGACCAACTGGTTACGTGGCCCAGGTGCTGGGCAACCTAGTTGGAAGGGACAGCTTCCCCAAACCTCCGGAGATCGACAGGGCTCACAAGTCACTTCACCAAAGCCCAGGGCCGGGGAGCAGCCGAGGGTGATAACAGCCGAGCAGAATAGATATCAGGATCGGGAGAGGATCCTGCCCTGGGCTCGACAGATGAAGGCATGCAGCTGGGAGGGTCACAGAATAAGTGTATACCAAGACATTGGGGCGACCCTGGAGAAGTGCAGGGCCGAATTCAACCACGCAAAGTTGGCCGTGTAGAAAAACAATTTTAAATTAGGGCTGTTTTGCCCAGCCAGCCTCTGGGTAACATACCAGAACAAAGAACACTTTTTTACTACCCCGGACAACTTTGCACGAGACTGCATTGCCTGGCTGTGAGAAAGTAAACCAGCTCATAGGAAGATGGGGCAGCAGGGCGCAGGAGAGGGTGAGGAGGAGCCAGAAGGGACGAACATCTTGCCAAGGTCATCCCCACACCCCCACTACTTGCCTTCAAACAACCGCACAACCTCAAACAGATTCAAGCAGCAAATTACCCAGCCTTCAGAAAAACAGCGACCGCGACACCACACAACCCTGCCATGGCAACCTCTGCAAGTTGTGCCAGACCATCGACATGGATACCACCATTACATGGGAGAACACCATCCACCAGGTATGCGGTACATACTCATGCGACTCAGCCAACATTCCCTCCCTCATACGCTGCAGGAAAGGATGCCCCAAGGCATGGTACATTGGCAAGACCATGCAGACACTGTGACAACGGATGACTGGACATCGCATGAAAATCACCAGGCATGGCTAGGAAACTGGGAACATTTATGGAGCAGGTGGGTTGCACTGGACCTATGGCGGTTCATGCATGCAGATGAGAAGGAATTCTCAGTCTTCCCACCAGTACACAAGGCCTACACCCGCATCAACTTCTTTCTTTTGGGGAAATTGGTGCTTCCAGAAATAGTAACAGCGGAATACTCCGCGACTGTAATCTCCGTCCACAGTCCACACTACTTGGGCGCGAGGTTGTAGACAGGCCCTACCCCCTGTTGACGTTGGACATGACCCTCTTGGCCAACAAGGTCTTCTGCCAGAAAACATCATAGGCCAAGTATGTTACGAACATTCTACGTTCTGGGAGGCACTGAAGGCTATGATTAAGGGGAAAATAATTGCCTGCAAGGCTCACAGAGATAGGGTAGAAAGGGCAGATAGACAACAACTGATCAACTCCATTTTGGAGGTAGACAGATGGTAATCCGTGGCCCGACCCAAGAAAAAGCTACAAATGGACTTTAACAAGCTGTCCACCAGGAAAGCAGTGTATGAACTCTGCCAGACACGGAGGACCTTCCATGAACATGTAGACAAGGCTAACTGTCTGCTGGCTCATCAGCTGAAAAAGCAGACAGTGACGAGGAAAATAGCCCAAGTAAAGAGCCGCAGAGGCAGACTGGTAGCTGAACCAACAAAGGTCAACAAAGCATTTGAAGCCTTCATCCGGGGTCTGTACCCCTCCACGTCCCCAGACAGGGGCTTGGAGATGAAATGGTCCCTCGAAGGACTGGACATGTCAGTCATGGGGGATGATAGACTGAGGGAGCTGGAAGCACCACTAGGACTGGAAGAGGTCATGGAGACTCGATGCAGACGGGGAAGGCGCCGGGACCCATAGGGTTCCCGGTGAATTTTTACAAAAAATGTGCCAGCGAGAGCTGTTGGCTAGCTGGGAGAAGACAAAGGGTGGTGGATGATGGGAAATGTTCAGACTGAAGTCCAGTTACTCGTGGTATACCACAAGGATCTGTTTTGGGGCCACTATTTGGAGTATTGCGTACAGTTCTGGTCACCGCATTATAGGAAGGACGTGGAGGCTTTGGAGCGGGTGCAGAGGAGATTTACCAGGATGTTGCCTGGTATGGAGGGAAAATCTTATGAGGAAAGGCTGATGGACTTGAGGTTGTTTTCGTTGGAGAGAAGAAGGTTAAGAGGAGACTTAATAGAGGCATACAAAATGATCAGGGGGTTGGATAGGGTGGACAGTGAGAGCCTTCTCCCGCGGATGGATATGGCTGGCACGAGGGGACATAACTTTAAACTGAGGGGTAATAGATATAGGACAGAGGTCAGAGGTAGGTTCTTTACGCAAAGAGTAGTGAGGACGTGGAATGCCCTACCTGCTACAGTAGTGAACTCGCCAACATTGAGGGCATTTAAAAGTTTATTGGATAAACATATGGATGATAATGGTATAGTGTAGGTTAGATGGCTTTTGTTTCGGTGCAACATCGTGGGCCGAAGGGCCTGTACTGCGCTGTATTGTTCTATGTTCTATGTTCTATCTAGTCAGTTTACCATTCATTCAGCACCCCTGCCATATATTCTTTCCGTATAGTTTTTTTTCTCCAAGCATTTATCCAATTTCCTTTCAAGACATTAGTTTGAATCTGTAGCCACAAAATATCAGGGAGGGAATGCATTCCATTTTCCGCATGTTGCTTCTTTTTTTCCCCAATCAACTTAAATCTAGGCCATCTGATTATCAATCCTTCAGCCATTGGAAGAAGGGGGTATCATATTGAAACTTACAGAATACTGAGAGGCCCAGATAGAGTGGATAGAGAGGATGTTTCCATTAGCAGGATAAACTAGCAGGCACAGCCTCAGACTGAAGGGACAATCCTTTAAAACAGGGGTGAGGAGGAATTTCTTCAGCCAGAGGGTGATGAATCTGTGGAACTCGATGTCGCAGAAGGCTGTGGAGGCCAAGTCACTGAGTGTCTTACGACAGACACGGTAGCATTGTGGATAGCACAATTGCTTCACAGCTCCAGGGTCCCAGGTTCAATTCCTGGCTTGGGTCACTGTCTGTGTGGAGTCTGCACATTCTCCCAGTGTGTGCGTGGGTTTCCTCGGGTTCTCCGGTTTCCTCCCACAGTCCAAAGATGTGCAGGTCAGGTGGATTGGCTATGCTAAATTGCCCTTAGTGTCCAATATTGCCCTTAGTGTTGTGTGGTGTTACTGGGTTATGGGGATAGGGTGGAGGTGTGGACCTTGGGTAGGGTGCTCTTTACAAGAGCCGGTGCAGACTCGATGGGCCAAATAGCCTCCTTCTGCACTGTAAATTCTATGATAAATGACCTGGAGGAGGGCGTAGAAGGATGGGTGAGTAAATTTGCAGATGACACTAAAGTCGGTGGAGTTGTGGACAGCGCGGAAGGATGTTACAAGTTACAGAGGGACATAGATAAGCTGCAGCGCTGGGATGAGAGGTGGCAAATGGAGTTTAATGCAGAAAAGTGTGAGGTGATTCATTTTGGAAGGAATAACAGGAAGACAGAGTACTGGGCTAATGGTAATATTCTTGGCAGTGTGGATGAGCAGAGAGATCTCGGTGTCCATGTACACTGAAAGTTGCCACCCAGGTTGAGAGGGTTGTTAAGAAGGCGTACGGTGTGTTAGCTTTTATTGGTAGAGGGATTGAGTTTCTGAGCCATGAGGTCATGTTGCAGCTGTACAAAACTCTGGTGCGGCCGCATTTGGAGTATTGCGAGCAATTCTGGTCGACGCATTATAGGAAGGATGTGGAAGCATTGGAAAGGGTGCAGAGGAGATTTACCAGAATGTTGCCTGGTATGGAGGGAAGATCTTATGAGGAAAGGCTGAGGGACTTGAGGCTGTTTTCGTTAGAGAGAAGAAGGTTAAGAGGTGGCTTAATTGAGGCATACAAGATGTCATAGATGTCATAGAATTTACAGTGCAGAAGGAGGCCATCCGGCCCATCGAGTCTGCACCGGCACTTGGAAAGAGCACCCCGCCCAAGGTCAACACCCCCACCCTATCCCCATAACCCAGTAACCCCACCCATCACGGCGGGCAATTTTGGACATTAAGGGCAATTTATCATGGCCAATCCACCTAACCTGCACATCTTTGGACTGTGGGAGGAAACCGGAGCACCCGGAGGAAACCCACGCACACACGGGGAGGATGTGCAGACTCCGCACAGACAGTGACCCAAGCCGGAATCGAACCTGGGACCCTGGAGCTGTGAAGCAATTGTGCTAACCACTATGCTACCGTGCTGCAGATGATCAGAGGATTGGATAGGGTGGATAGTGAGAGCCATTTTCCTCGGATGGTGATGTCTAGCACGAGGGGACATAGCTTTAAATTGAGGGGAGATAGATATAAGACAGACGTCAGAGGTAGGTTCTTTACTCAGAGAGTAGTAAGGGTGTGGAATGCCCTGCCTTCAACAGTAGTGGACTCGCCAATACTAAGGGCATTCAAATGGTCATTGGATAGACATATGGACGATAAGGGAATAGTGTAGATGGGCTTTAGAGTGGTTTCACAGGTCGGCGCAACATTGAGGGCCGAAGGGCCTGTACTGCGCTGTAATGTTCTATGTTCTATGTTTGCAGATTCACGAGGAAGGGCACCCTGCCTCCAAAGCTAATACAGGCCACCGCATGATACCCAAAAAGGACAAAGACCCAGCAGAATGTGAATCATACAGACCCATTTCGCTGCTCAATGTGGATGTGAAAATACTCGCAAGTCCTGGCCAAGAGCCTGGAGAATGAATACCAGAGGTGGTCGCAGAAGACTAGACTGGCTTTGTCAAGGGTGGACTGTTACGGAGCAAGGGGGACAACTGCGAACATCAGACGGCTGCTGAATGTGTTAATGACCCATCAGGAGAGAGAACATCCGAGGTGATCATCTCCCTGTACGCAGAAAAGGCCTTCAACAGAGTCGAATGGCAATACTTCATTCAGTTCGGGCTAGGGACAGGGGTCACCTCATGGGTGAAACCAATGTACAATGCCCCCAAGGGGACATATGGGCCAACACCATCAGTCCACCATGGCCCATAACTGTGGCAATCTCCCCCATTTAAGAATCATAATTTCTAGTCTATCTTTGTCCCTTTCCATAACTACCTTAAATTTTACTGAGTTATGTCCGAGTTATGTCCGACTGAGCTGGCCGAGTCCTGAGCACATAGACTGCTAGGTGGTAAGGGAACCAACGAGAGGGAGAAACCTTCTTGACCTCATCATCACCAACATGTCTGCCACAGATGCTCATAACAGATGTTCATGACAGGATTGGACCACTTCAAAATGCTTGTGGAGATACATAGAAAATAGACGCACAAGGAGGCCATTCGGCCCTTCGATCCTATTCTGCCATTCATTATGATCATGGTTGATCACAAGTTCAATATCCTGAACTCGCCTTCCTCTCATATCTCTTGATGCCTTTAGGCCCAAGAGCTATATCTAATTCCTTCTTGAAATCATGTGTTTTAGCATTAACTATTTTCTCTGGAGGGAATTGTACAGATGTACCACTCTCTGGGTGAAAACATTTCTCCTCACCTCAGTCCTAAAAGAGTTACCCCTTATCCTCAAACTATGACCCCTAGTTCTGGATCCCTCCCACCATCTGGAACATTCTTTCTGAATCTACCCTGTCTAATCCGGTTAGAATTTAGTAAGTTTCTATGAGATCCCCTCTCACTCTTCTAAACTCCAATTAATATAATCCTTTTTTTTAAAATATATTTTATTGACATTTTTTTCCCCTGAGCAACATTTTTCCCGCTTACAAAACAAGCAAAACGATAACAATAACAAAACAGAAATTTTTAACTTTTTAACAATAATAATAATAATAATATACAAGTAACAAAACCTCGTACTCTATTTACCTATACTCGACTAAGCCTCCTCCCCCCCCCTCCCCCCCCCCCTCCCCTGGGATGCTGCTGCTGGTCATCTGTCTTCCCTCTAACGTTCCCCTAGGTAGTCGAGAAATGGCTGCCACCGCCTGGTGAACCCTTGAGCCGATCCTCTCAGGGCAAACTTTATCTGCTCCAGTTTAATAAACCCCGCCATATCGTTTACCCAGGCCTCCAGTCCGGGGGGTTTCGCCTCCTTCCACATGAGTAGGATCCTGCGCCGGGCTACGAGGGACGCAAAGGCCACGACATCGGCCTCTTTCGCCTCCTGCACTCCCGGCTCTTCCGCAACTCCAAATAGAGCTAACCCCTAGCCTGGTTTGACCCGGGCCTTCACCACCTGCGAAATCACTCCCGTCACTCCCTTCCAATACCCTTCCAGTGCCGGGCACGCCCAAAACATATGTGCGTGGTTTGCCGGGCTCCCGCCACACCTCCCACATTTGTCCTCCACTCCAAAGAACCTGCTCAATCTTGCCCCCGTTATGTATGCTCTATGTAGCACCTTAAATTGAATCAGGCTAAGCCTGGCGCATGAGGAAGAGGAATTTACCCTGCTTAGGGCATCAGCCCACATACCCTCCTCTATCTCCTCCCCTAATTCTTCTTCCCACTTTCTTTTTAGTTCGCCCACCGACTCCTCCCCCTCTTCCCTCATCTCTCTATAAATCTCTGACACCTTGCCCTCTCCGACCCACACCCCTGAAAGCACCCTGTCCTGTATCCCCTGTGACGGGAGCCGCGGAAATTCCCTCACCTGTTGTCTAGTAAACGCCCTCACCTGCATATATCTCAAGAAATTCCCCCGGGGTAACTTATACTTTTCCTCCAGTGCTCCCAAGCTCGCAAAAGTCCCATCTATGAATAAATCTCCCACCTTCCTAATTCCCAACTGGTACCAGCTCTGAAATCCTCCATCCATTCTTCCTAGGGCGAACCTATGGTTGTTCCTGATAGGGGACCCCACCAGGGCTCCCCCGCACCCCTCTCTGTCGCCTCCACTGTCCCCATATGTTCAGTGTTGCCGCCACCACCGGGTTCGTGGTGTACTTTTTCGGTGAGAACGGTAGCGGCGCCGTCACCAGCGCCTCTAGACTCGTCCCTTTACAGGACCTTCTCTCCAGCCTTTTCCACGCCGCTCCCTCACCCTCCATCATCCATCTACGTATCATTGCCACATTGGCGGCCCAATAATAATCTCCCAAGTTCGGTAGTGCCAGTCCTCCTCTGTCCCTACTGCGCTGAAGGAACCCCCTCCTTACTCTCGGAACTTTCCCTGCCCACACAAAGCTCGTAATGCTCCTATCTATTTTATTAAAAAAGGTCCTGGTGATTAAAATAGGGAGACATTGAAATACAAATAAGAACCTCGGGAGGACCATCATCTCAATTGCTTGCACCCTGCCCGCCAGCGATAAAGGCTGCATGTCCCACCTCTTAAAGTCCTCCTCCATTTGTTCTACCAGCCGTGTCAGATTAAGTCTGTGCAAGGTTCCCCAGCTCCTAGCGATCTGAATCCCCAAGTATCGGAAGTTTCTTTCCACTTTCCTTAGCGGTAAGCCTTCTATCTCTCTACTCTGGTCCCCTGGATGTATCACATATAATTCACTCTTCCCCATGTTTAACCTATATCCCGAAAATTCCCCGAACCTCCTCAAGATTCGCATAACCTCTATCATTCCCCCCGCTGGGTCCGACACGTATAGCAATAGGTCATCCGCGTATAACGAGACTCGGTGTTCTTCTCCCCCTCTAGTCACCCCTCTCCATTTCCTGGAGTCTCTCAGCGCCATGGCCAGAGGTTCAATTGCCAGTGCAAACAACAATGGAGACAGCGGGCATCCCTGTCTTGCTCCCCTATATAATCGGAAATACTCCGATCTTTGTCGACCTGTAACCACGCTTGCCGTTGGTGCCCCATAAAGTAGTCTAACCCAGCGAATAAATCCGTTCCCAAACCCAAACCTCCTTAACACTTCCCATAAATACTCCCACTCCACCCTAACAAATGCCTTCTCTGCGTCCATTGCCGCCACTATCTCTGCCTCCCCCTCCACTGAGGGCATCATTATCACCCCTAATAGCCGTCGCACGTTAACATTCAATTGTCTCCCTTTTACGAACCCTGTCTGGTTTTCGTGCACCACCCCTGGGACACAGTCCTCTATCCTCGATGCCAGCACCTTTGCTAGCAGTTTGGCATCCACGTTCAATAGTGAAATAGGTCTATAGGACCCGCACTGCAACGGATCTTTGTCCCTCTTCAAAATTAGCGATATCGTCGCCTCCGACATTGTCGGGGGTAGTGTCCCCCCCTTCCCTGGCCTCATTGAACGTCCTCGCCAACAACGGGGCCAACAAGTCCACATATTTTCTGTAGGATTCCACCGGGAACCCGTCCGGCCCCGGGGCCTTCCCTGCTTCCCAGTCCCTTAATAACCTCGTCCACCTCAATCGGCGCCCCCAGGCCTGCCACCGCCTGCTCCTCCACTTTCGGGAACCTCAACTGGTCCAGGAACTGCCGCATCCCCTCCCCTCCCTCTGGGGGCTGAGACCTATACAGTTCTTCATAAAAGGTCTTAAACACCTCATTTATCTTTCCTGCCCTTCGCACGGTGTCTCCCCTTTCATCCCTAATTCCTCCTATCTCCCTCGCTGCTGCCCTCTTTCGCAGTTGGTGCGCCAACAGGCGACTAGCCTTTTCCCCATATTCATACCTCCTCCCCTGTGCCTTCCTCCACAGTACCTCCGCCTTTCTGGTGGTCAGAAGGTCAAACTCGGTCTGGAGTCGTCTCCTCTCCCTGTACAGCTCCTCCTCCGGGGTCTCTGCAAATTCCCTGTCCACCCTTAAAATCTCCCCCAGTAATCTATCCCTTTCCTTGGCCTCTGTTTTCCTTTTGTGGGCCCCAATAGAAATCAGCTCTCCTCTGACCACCGCTTTTAGTGCTTCCCAGACCACTCCCACAGGGACCTCGCCGTCGTCATTGACCTCCAGGTATCTCTCGATACACCCCCGCACTCTTGCACACACTCCCTCATCCGCCATCAGTCCCACATCTAATCGCCAGAGTGTTCTGTGCTCCCTGTCCTCTCCTACTTCCAGGTCCACCCAATGTGGGGCATGATCCGAAACCGCTATGCTGAGTATTCAGCTTCTTCCACCCTAGAGATCAACGACCTTCCTAAAACAAAAAAATCTATCCGGGAGTACACTTTATGGACGTGGGAGAAGAAGGAATACTCCCTAGCCCTGGGTCTAAGAAATCGCCATGGATCCACTCCCCCCATTTGGTCCATAAACCCCTTAAGTACCTTGGCCGCTGCCGGCCTTCTTCCAGTCCTTGAGCTGGATCTATCTAGCCCCGGGTCCAACACCGTATTGAAGTCCCCTCCTAAAATTAAATTTCCTGCCTCCAGGTCCGGAATACGCCCCAGCATCCGTCTCATGAACCCCGCATCGTCCCAATTTGGGGCATACACATTAACCAACACGACCTCCATTCCCTCCAGCCTACCACTCACCATTACATTTCTACCTCCACTATCTGCTACGATGTTCTTTGCTTCAAATGCTACCCGTTTCCCCACCAAAATGGCTACCCCTCTGTTCTTTGCGTCCAGTCCTGAGTGGAACACCTGTCCCACCCATCCTTTCCTTAGCCTAACTTGGTCCACCACCTTTAGGTGCGTCTCTTGGAGCATAACCACGTCTGCCCTTAGTCCTTTCAAATGCGCGAGCGCTCGGGCCCTTTTTATCGGTCCATTCAGGCCTCTCACGTTCCACGTGATCAGCCTCACTGGGGGGCTACCTGCCCCCCTCCCGTGTCGACTAGCCATTACCTTCTCTAGGCCAGTCCCATATCCCGCCTCCGCGCTCCCGCTCGCTCCCCCAGCGTCGCATTCCGCCCCCGACCACCCTCTCTTTAGCCATTTCCTTTTGGATTTCCGCAGCAGCAACCCAGTTGTCCCCCCCCCCCCCCCCCCCCCCCGCTAGATCCCTATCTAGCTTGATTGCTCCCCCCATATCACTTCCTTAAGTCAGCTGACTTCAACTGACCCCGGCTACTCCTGCTCGCTCCTCGACCCCCCCGGTGTGAGGGAACTCCCATCCGCCTTGCGCCTGTTTTCCCGCCTTATTCTTTCTGGCGCGGGAACATCCCTTTACCTGACCCGCCTCTTATGGCGCCGCTCCCTTTCCCCTCCCATTCTCCAACTATGTCCCGCCTCTCCCCCCTCACCGGCGCCCACATTTCCCCAGTGTCCCCCCCCCTTCCCTGTTTACTTCTCGATTAACTTTCACCATCCCATTAACAAAAACAATAATAACAACAATAACAGTTCCCTGCAGCATCAGTCCCTCAGTTCCGGTCCAGTTTCTCTTCATTGATGAAGGACCATGCTTCCTCCGCCGTCTCGAAATAATAGTGTCTCTCCTGATGCGTGACCCATTGTCTTGCCGGCTGCAGCATCCCAAACTTCACCTTCCTTTTGTGCAAAACCTCTTTGGCTCGGTTGAAGCTCGCCCTCCTTCTCGCCACCTCCGCACTCCAATCCTGGTAGATCCTTACCACCGCATTCTCCCATCTGCTACTCCGCACCTTTTTAGCCCTCTTCTCTGTCCTTAAGGCGGTAGAATCGCATCATTATCGCCCTCGGTGGTTCTCCCGCTTTTGGTCTTCTCGCCGGGATCCGATTTGCCCACTCCACCTCCATGGGGCCCGCAGGGGCCTCAGCACCCATCAGTGAGCTCAGCATCTTACTTGCGTACGCTCCACAGTCCACTCCTTCCACACCCTCCGGGAGACCTAGTATCCTAAGGTTCTTCCTTCGCGCTCCGTTTTCAAGGGCCTCAATCCTGTCAGCACACTTTTTATGAAGTGCCTCGTGCGTCTGAGTCTTGACCGCCAGGCCCAGTACCTCGTCCTCAATACCTGACACCTTCTGCTCCACCACGCGAAGTTCCGTCTCCTGGGTCTTTAAAGTCTCCTTAAGCCCCTCAATTGCCTGTAACAACGGGGTCATTACCTCCTTCTTCAGCAGGTCCACGCACCGTCTCACCACCTCATCCTGCTCAGGCCCCCATGTCACCTGTGGTTTCTCCGCCGCCATTTTGTTCCACTCCCTCTGACCTTCTGATTGCAGATTCTTCGGGCTGCAGCCGCCGCCGCCGGTTTTTCCCTCCGTCGTTCGGGGGGGGGGACTCCCTTCCCTCGTGCCTCGCACCAGGTTTTTCGGCCGTCAAAGTCCCCGTTGGGGCTCTTAAAAGAGCCCAAAGTTCCGTCGGAGCTGGAGCCGCCGAAACGTGCGGCTAGCTCATCCCTGCCGCAACCGGAAGTCACCCATTTAATATAATCCTAACCGACTTAGTCTCTCCTCATATGACAGTCCCACCATCCCAACAATCAGCTTGGAATCTTCGCTGCACTTCCTCCGTAGCAAGAACATCCTTCCTCAGATAAGGACACTAAATCTGCACACAATACTCCAGGTGTGGCTCCACCAATACCCTATACAACTGCAGTAAAGCATCCCTTTTCCTGTACTCAAATTCTCTTGCTATGAAGGTCAACCTTTCGGCCTATGGAGTCTGCACCAAAACACTGAAAGAGCACCCTATCTAAGCCCACTTCCCCCACGTAACCCTGTAACCCCATCTAACCTTGGACACTAGGGAAATTTAGCATGGCCAATCCACCTATCCTGTGGGTGGAAACCAGAGCACCCAGAGGAAATCAGTAAAAGTAGGATGTAGATTATCAGGTCCTGGGAATTTATCAGCCTTTAATCCCATCAATTTCCCCCAAACCATTTCCATACTAATACTGATCTCTTTGAGTTCCTTCTTTTCACTAAATCATGGGGTGCCCAACATTTCTGGTAAGTTATTTGTGTCACTTCCGGTGACGACTATGCTGTGAACAGTCGCACATTTAGCAGCTCCCGCTCTTGGTGGGTTTTTTGACACCTTTTAAGCTGGATTTTCGCGGAAATTTTTTCTAACATAAGTGGATAAAAGTGAGAGGAGGATGGAACTACGCTCAAAAAATAATCGCAAAAGTAGGAATCAAAAGAGGTTGGAAGTGAGGATCTGAGCTTGGTAGCTGCAATGGCAGAGAAGCGAGGTCCGGCCCTGCCGGCTCAATGGTCGATGGATCAGTTGGTTACATACCTGGATGAGAAGTTCGCCCGTACTGTAAGGAGTGTGCAGAGGACTTCACCAAGGTGGTAGCCTCGATTAAGGAGGCTGTCGAATGGATGGAGGTGACAGTGACGGCCCAGGGATAGTCGATCCAAAAGCTACAGGAGCAGGCGACGGAACAAGGGGAGCAGTCCACTGGGATGGCAGTGGAAATTTGCATTCTACATGATCGGCAAAAGCGGCTGCTGGAAAAGGTGGAAGACCTGGAGAATCATTCCCACAGGCAGAATGTTTGGATCGTCGGTGCGGATGTTGTGAAGCTGTCGAGAAAATGATGGGGGCAGAGGCGCTCGACGAGCCGTTGTAGGTGGACCGGACGCACAGGGCACTTATGCGCAAGCCCAGGGTCGTGAGCCCCCAAGGGCGTTGGTGGGGAGTCTGCATTGATTCCTGGACAAAGAACGCATCATGAGATGGGCTAGGGAAACAAAACGGTCCGGGTCCACCAAGACTTGGGAGCAGAACGTGCTAAGACTAGGGTGGGTTTTAATAAAGTTAAAGCGGCGCTGTATGCAAAGGGAATAAAATTTGGACTGCTCTACCCGGCCCGTCTTTGGATAACCTACAAGGAACGGGAACTATATTTTGGCTAGCCGGAAGAAGTAGCGGGCTTTATGAAAGCCAACAACCTGGGGACCCATAAGGACTTATAAAAAAGGGAAAACTGGTCGTTCGCGATTTAAATCAAAAAGTTCTGTGGTGCACTGTAACTTGAATTGCGATGACCGGGAAGAGAAGGATTTCTCTGAGTTATCTAACTTTGACCTTTCAGTGTAAGTACTAAGGCACAGTTTCTTACGTTTTTTGTGTGTGTTTGTATAAAAAGAAGAAAAAGGTAAAAAAATGGAGGCGGGTGAAGAAAATGTTCTGGGAAGGAAAGACATCTGTTTGAGTTTTTGCATGCATAATTTTTTCTGTCTCTCCATTTATCCTGTTTGTTTACACTTCCATTGTTTGGGGCTCTGTTTGAAGGTGATGGGATTGATAAAATGTTGTAAAGGGGAGGGGTGGGCCGTTGAGCTTGGACCTTAAGTGGATGGTGTGTTTGCCTTCTGTGCCTGGTGCTATTGTTTTGAAAGCTTATGTTCAGAGTTGAGGGGTAATGATCTAGCAGCTGGTAGACTTTTAGGCATCAGGGGTGCGATCTGCTAGGCTAGCTGGTAAGGCTGGCTCAGGGAAGCGAAGTGGGGGGTGAGCTGAAAAGTGACGAGGTGAGGGATAGGGGGGACTGCTGACAATTAGGGGACTTCCAGGAGACTGGAGGTTGCTGCCAAGGGGTGGATCTGGGGAGGTGCGGGCTAAGGGCTGGCCTCGGAAAGGTCATGGCTGATCGACAGGGGAGGGGAGCAAGAGCCCCCCTGACCAGACTGGTTACGTGGAATGTTCGTTGCCTGAATGAGCCTGTCAATGAGCGTGTTCGCACACTTGAGACAGCTATAGACGGACGTGGTGGCCATGTTACAGGAGACAGACTTGCAGTTGGGGGATCAATTTAGACTGAAAAAGGGATGGGTCCGGTATATCTATTCTGACTAGCACGTGGCACTGGTAACAATCCTGAGATCACTACCTTTGAGGTCCTACTTCCTAACTCCCTAATTCTGCTTTTCGGACCTCATCATTTTTTTACCTATGTCATTTATACCACTAGCTGTTCACCCTGCCCCTCCAGAATATCCTCTAGCCGCTCTGAGACGTCTTTGACCCCAACACCAGGGAGGCAACATACCATCCTGGAGTCTCGTTTGCAGTCACAGAAATACCAATCTATTCTCCTTACAATTGAATCATATGTAACAATTGCTTTCCCACACTTTTTACTCCTCCCCTCTGCAACAGAGGCAACCGTGGCTGTTTGGCTGTTGCTGCTTTCCCCTGAGGTCATTCCCCTAAACAGTATCCAAAGCAGTATATCTGTTTTGTAGGGGAATAACCAGAGAAGATTGCTGCACTACCTGTATAGTCCTCTTGTTCTGTCCATTCCCTTCCTGCCTGCAATGTGACCACCATGCCATCTCTAATCGTGGATGCTCCACAGTGTTCCTAGCTGCTTCTCCAGCTCTGAAACCCCGAGTTGCCAGCAATAACAGTGAATGAACAAAATGGAAGTAATCTGAGCGATGTAGATGACACCATAAATACAGCAAACAGAAAAAAATGTACAAGGACTCTAGAAATCATTGTAACCTTTCGTAAAACATATGGATTGTCTTATCATTGCAGCAAAAAATATTGCATAGTAATATCAAAGAAAACAATTACACCTGGATGCAAAATACCAGTGCAATCAAAAGAAATAAAACAAGTAGGATAATTTCCTTATCTGAGGAACCGAATAACATTTGAAGGGAAAAATGATCAATACCTTGGTAAGTGCAAACACTTGCAAACGAAGCCTTCACAAAACCATTAAACCTCTTTAAATGCTTGAACATTTCTATGAAAATTATTAAAATGCTGCACCTAGTAACAATTCTCTATCGTTGTGAAAGTTGGATATAAGCAAGATATGGGAAGGTAAATTAACCGCAACAAAGAGATGCTGCCGAATTCTCCGCTGCCGGGATTCACCGGTCTGCCGGCAGCACACCCACGCCCGCGGATTTATCACAATGGGAAACCTCATTGGCCGGCTGTGGGAACGGTAAATCCCGCTGCCAGCGGGGGCGGCCGCACAGGAAAATGCGGCTGGTGGACCAGAGAATCCCGCCCATGATTTCTGAGACATATGGCAAAGATTAGCTGGACAACACATACTATTAAATGAGGACGGTTCGAGGAAAGGAAGCAAATGTGCACCAAAATATAACCACAATTCCTTAGGAATGTACTTAGGAGAGAAAACATTTGGTAGCAACTGGTAAAATTACAGTAAGAAATAGGGAAATAAAGGAAGAAATACATCAACATCTTAAGAAGGAGAACAGGTACAAGATTTGAGAACACTTAAGATATTGGCTGTTATCAAGGATGATGAAGATAGAGAGTCATGATCAGCAACATTCTAAAACATGGCACCCAAAGAAGAATGAACAAAATCTGGCAAAGGGATAAATGGGCAATGTGGTTCATATGTCCATTGAAATGCACTGTATGAGTTGTCTACAGGAGATTGCTCATATTGAGAAACATGCACTTAAAATGAATTGAAATTCTCTGTGGTGCGAACATTTACTGGGGATTCCAGCTGTAAAGCTGCAGTGATATCAAGCATCCAAAAACTTTAAAACGGAAATACAGTTCTATAGAATTCTCTGGTCCCGCCTTTGGGGAAATCAATGCAGGCAGACTAGAAAATTTAACAGACCAGCCCAAGTTCCAGTGACTTTGGGCCGGAACATACATCACCGTCACAATTATTTCATTTGGAAGTATGCTTGGGTGACATGGGATTCACCCCCACTATAGAAATATGAACGAACATCGCTTATTGTCACAAGTAGGCTTCAATGAAGTTACTGTGAAAAGCCCCTAGTCGCCACATTCCGGCGCCTGTTCGGGGAGGCTGGTACGGGAATTGAACCGTGCTGCTGGCCTGCCTTGGTCTGCTTTCAAAGCCAGCGATTTAGCCCTGTGCTAAACCAGCCCCTTATTTTTTTTTTAAATATTTTTATTCTCCTCCTTTTTCACATTTTCTCCCACATTTACACCCATCAACAATAAACAATAATCGGCAAGATATGTCAATCCCCATAATAACAACGATCCCGTCCGCCCACCAACCCCCAAACCTCAGCCCACATGTTTACATAAACAAATGACAAAAAGGAATCAGGGATTACCCATAGTCACCCTTAATCTACACAGCCCCCCTACCCCACCCCCCACCCACCCCCCCAACTAATGTTCGATGTTATCCAGTTCTTGAAAGTGCATAATAAATAGTGCCCATGACTTGTAGAACCCCTCCGAGCTTCCCCTCAGTTCGAACTTAACCTTCTCAAGGGTCAAGTATTCCAACAGGTCCCCCCGCCACGCCAGGGCACTGGGTGGAGAGGCTGCTCTCCATCCTAGCAGGATCTGTCTTCGGGCGATCAACGAGGCGAAGGCTATGATATCTGCCTCCGCTCCCGTTTCCAACCCTGGCTGGTCCGACACCCCGAACATGGCCTTCTGGGGACCCGGGTCCAGTTTCACACGCACCACCGTGGAAATTACCCGAAACACCTCCCTCCAGTACTCCCCTAGCTTTGGACAGGACCAAAACATATGAACGTGATTCGCAGGCCCCCCCGCGCAACGTCACACACATCCTCTACTCCTTCAAAAAATTGGCTCATCCTCGTCCTCGTGAGGTGCGCTCTATATACCACCTTCAGCTGTATCAGCCCCAACCTCGCACATGAGGTGGAGGCATTCACTCTCCGGAGCCCCCTCCTCTATAACCTCTCCCAGCTCTTCCTCCCACTTTGCTTTGATCCCTTCCAGTGGTGCCTTATCCTCTTCCAGAATAGCTCCGTACGCCGCTGACACTGCCCCCTTCTCCAGTCCCCTTGTCGTCAACACCTCCTCCAGCAATGTGGAGGCCGGTTCCTCTGGGAAGCTCTGTATCTCCTACCTGGCAAAATCCCGAACCTGCATGTACCTAAACCCTTCTCCCTGCTCTAGCCCATACTTCGCTTCCAGCTCCCTCAATCCTGCAAACCGACCCCGAAGAAACAAATCTTTTAGCGCCTTAATCCCCTTCTCTTCCCATTTCTGAAAACTTCCATCCCACCTGTGGTTCCCCCGAATCGGCATTTCCCTTGACCCTAAACCCAACCCGAAGTGTTGGCGAAACTGCCTCCAGATTTTCAATGAAGCTATTATTACCGGACTCCCTGAATATTTCCCCGGAGCTATCGGGAGCGGCGCTGTTGCGAGTGCCTTCAGCCCCGACCCCCTGCACAAACTCTCCTCCATTCTGACCCACTGAGAATCCACCCCTCTGACCCAGCTCCGCACTTTCTCCACATTCGCCGCCCAGTAGTAGTACAACAAGTTCGGGAGACCCAAACCCCCTGCCTGCCTTCCCCTCTGTAGCAGCACCTTTCTCACTCTGGCCACCTTCCCTCCCCATATGAATGAGGTAACCCTTCCCTCAATCTCCCTGAAAAAAGTCTTTGGCAGGAAAATCGGTAGGCATTGAAAAATAAACAGGAATCGCGGCAACACATTCATTTTAACCGCCTGTACCCGACCTGCCAGTGACAGAGGAAGGCCGTCCCACCCTGCCAGATCGGCTTTCACTCTCCCCACCAAACTAGTGATGGTGTACCTGTGAAGCCTCCCCCACTCCCGGGCAACCTGCACCCCCAGATACCTAAAATGAGTCCCTGCTCTACGGAACGGCAGCCCCCCCCCACCCCTGCCCCCACCCCCGGCCGAGACACCACTTGTACCCCGAGAAAGACCCAAATACCCGCAGTAGCTCCAATATTCCTCCTATCGACGCACTCGGCTCCGACACATACAGCAGCAAGTCGTCAGCATATAAGGACACCCTATGCTCTATTCCCCCCCCCCGCACTATTCCTTTCCATGCTCCCGAACTTCTCAATGCGATGGCCAACGGCTCAATCGCAAGTGCAAACAGCAGGGGGGACACAGGACATCCCTGTCTCGTCCCACGGTGGAGAGAGAAATATCTCGAACTGATATTATTTGTGCGGACACTCGCCTTCGGTTCCTTATATAATAGCTTTACCCAGTTCACAAACCTTGGTCCAATCCCCAACCACTCCAGCACTGCCATCAGGTACCCCCATTCTACCCGATCAAGCGCCTTCTCGGCGTCCAATGCCACAACTACCTCTGCTTCCTTTCTTTCCGCCGGTGCCATAACAACGTTCAAAATCCTCCTGATGTTCGAAAACAGCTGCCTCCCTTTCACGAACCCCGTCTGATCCTCCCCTATTACCTTCGGAAGGCACTCCTCCAGCCTACCCGCCAGTACCTTCGCCTACACTTTTACGTCCACATTCAGAAGTGATATGGGCCGATACGACCCACACTCCGTCGGATCCTGATCTTTTTTTAGTAACAGGGAAATCGATGCCTGCCCCAAGGTTTGCGGCAACACCCCCTTCCCTATCGCCTCCTCAAACATCCCCACCATCAGGGGTGCCAACCTATCCTTAAAGTTTTTATAATATTCCACCGGAAACCCATCCGGCCCTGCCACCTTCCCCGACTGCATCCTCCCAATCGCATCCTTTATCTCCTGCTCCACTATTGCTCCTTCTAATGTAGCCCTGTCCCCCTCCCCTAGCCTCGGGTACTCCAACCCATCGAGAAATTCCTGCATCTCACGGTCTCCTCCGAGTGGCTCTGACTTGTACAACCTCTCATAAAACTCCTCAAAAACCTTGTTAATCAGCACTGGGGCCACCACCAACTTCCCTGCCCTATCCTTCACCTGAAGAATTTCCCTTGCCGCTGCCTCCCTCCGGAGCTGACCTGCTAACATATCTCCATGTTCATAAACTGCACCCCTTGCTCGTCTCAGTTGGCGCACCGCCTTCCTGGTGGACAGTCGGTCAAAGCTCGCCTGTAGTTCCTTCCTCTTTTCCAGCTTTGCCGGGTCCCCATCCTCTGCATACCTCCTATCTACCTCTAACATCTCATCTATTACCCTCTGCCGCTCCAACCTCTCCTCCTTATCCACCCTAGCCTTAAACGAAATTACCTCACCTCTCACCACCGCCTTTAGAGCCTCCCAGACGACACCTCACCCATACAATTGAAACCTACATATTCCTTAATTACCTTTTCAATTTTCTCACAGAATACTTGGTTCCCCAAAAGCCCCACATCCAATTTCCTCCCCGGTCTCTGCGCTGCCCCCTTCTCTAGCACCATATCCACCCAATGTGGAGCGTGATCTGACACTGCAATTGCAGAGTATTCCGACCCCTTGACTCCAGCCAGCAAAGCCTTCCCCACCACAAAAAAGTCGATCCACGAGTATACCTTATGGACCGCTGCAAAAAATGAATATTCCCGTTCCCTTGGGTGCAGGAACGTCCAAGGGTCCACCCCTCCCATTTCCACCATTAGCCCAGCCAGCGCCTTCGCCCCCCCTGATGGGACCAACGAGCGCGGTCGTGATCTGTCCAACCTTGGCTCCTGCACCAGGTTCCAGTCCCCCCCCCACAATCAGCTCATGCGTGTCTAAGTCGGGAATAGCCCCAACCACCTTCCTCGCGAATCCCACATCGTCCCAATTGGGACCGTATACACTTAACAGCGCCACTAATCTCCCCTCCAATGCCCCTGTCACAATCACATATCTACCCCCTGATCTGCCACCTCCTTCTCCATCTGGAAGCGTACCCTTTTGCTGACCAGCACCGCTACCCCTCGGGCTCTTCCATCAAATCCGGAGTGAAACACTTGGCTAACCCAGCCCTTTTTAAGTCTCACCTGGTCCTTCACCCTCAAGTGAGTCTCCTGCAGCGTTGCTACATCGGCTTTCAAACTTTTAAGATGTGCAAGCACCCTTGACCTCTTGACCGGACCTCCTAGCCCTCTCACGTTCCACGTGATTATCCTTACTGGGGGTCTCTCACCCCCCCCCACCTTTCTTATCCACCATCACCATACCACCGGGCCCTGCCCCATAAGCCTGACCCGCCCCTGTCCATTGTTAACATCGAACCCCTTCCCCCCCTCCCAAGAACCCCCCCCCCCCGACAAAAACATCCCCAACATCCCTCCCTCCACCCCCTCTTGCTAGCCTCGTAGGCCCATTGAAGCCTGCTACCCAGGCTCCAACATCCGCAGTCCTCCTCTCACCTCACCCCCGTTCACGAACTGACTCTAGTTAGCTAGCGCGGGTGGCTCCCCCCCGCCAATACCTCTCGTCCCCTTCCGCCCAGTCCCAGAGAAAGAAACACCAAAACAAACCCAACAATCCAACCCCGACAATTCACTAACATAACATTTAACTGTCGCAACACAGAACGCCATTAACTTGAACTCTGCAACAATGCAAAGAGAAGTAAATTTCAAATTTCAATACAAATCAGTAAAAAGAAAGTTGTAACATTTGTACATTTTCCAGCCGCTCAAACACAGTCCACATTCTTTCTTCCAGTTCCGCTCTTCACGTCTGTCCCAAGCCTTCTGCCCTCACGAACGCCTCAGCCACCTCCGCTGTCTCAAAATAAAAGTCATTGGCTTTATATGTTACTCTCAACTTCGCCGGGTACACCACACCAAATCGCACCCCCTTCTTGTCCAATGCCGCCTTCACTCGCCCAAACGCCACTCGTCTTTTTGCCAACTCCACCGTCCAGTCCTGGTAGATCCGAACCGCAGTACCATCCCACAGCACCTCACGCTTCTGCTTCGCCCAGCTTAATACTTTCTCCTTCATGCAAAATTTATGGAAGCAGATAATTACTGCCCTTGGCGGCTCGTTCACTTTGGGCTTCGGCCTTAATGACCGATGAGCTCGGTCTAGCTCGTACAGGGTGGGGTTCTCACCCTCACCCATCAGCTCCACCAACTTCTTAGCGAAGTATTGCGTTGGCCTTGGGCCTTTCCCTTCGGGCAAGCCCACAATTCTCAAATTGTGCCGCCTTGAGCGGTTTTCCAAGTCTTCCAGCTTTGCTCGGAGCCCTCTGTTAACCTCCACCACCCTCCGCAGTTCGTCTCCCATCGAGGTGACCTGGTCGCTGTGTCGTGTCACAGCCTCCTCCACCTCCTTCATCTTCTCGCCCTGCTCTCTCACCTCGGCCGATGCCTTTGCCACCTCCACCCTGATCGGGCCGATTGCCTCCTCCAACAATGACCTCACCACGACCACCATCTCTTTCCTCAGGATCTCCATGTGCCTCACCAAACGTTTTTCCAGCTCCACCACCATCACCTCGGTCATCTTCTCCACCGTAAGTAGTGCGGTCCCGCCTTGCAGTTCGGCTTCCGCCACCCTGTCAACACTTTTGCTTTTGCTCGTCTTCTCCTTCGGCGGCGAACCCGCGTTTCCTCCTTTCTTTGACGCTGCTTTTCGCATCTTTTAGCGGCTTATTGTTTTTTATCTTCTTTCCTTTCTCCTCTCTCCCCCTTCACCCTCCTGCCCTTCATCAATCGGACATTCTTCCTTTTTGAGAAAAAAAAACTTTTACCAAACTTCCATGAATCTTCTTTCTTTCTCCTCTCCATTCACCTGGGACCAGGCTTCAAACCTTCTTCTTCCTAGGTGGGAGCCATCCGACGTGGAGCACCCTCTCTACATGGCGCTCGGGCCTGCCGCCTCGACCTCTTCGTAGCTCCGCCCCCGCTGCTCCAACCTGCCGGGCCCGGCGCCTCAGCCGCCCGACACCCGCGCGGGGTTCTTCACCGGCTTTTAAACCGGCTCCGCAGGCTGCTCGTGGCGGCCCCAAAGGCCGACGATAGTCGGGGAGTGCGTGAGGTCTCGGGGATTCCCCGAGATCGCCGCGAATCGCGGCCACCGGCGGGAGCTCTTTTTTTTGCGGCCGCCCTGCTCGCCCACCCCACCGGAAACCCCAACCAGCCCCTTATTAAGACCCTGATTAAAAATATAAATTTTGATCGAGATTAAAATTACCGTTTCAATTTAAATATCCAAGTCAATGAAGTATTAACCAAACTGAGAAGAGAATGCAGTGTCAAGGTGCTTCAATACTCTTTTTTTCTTTTTAAAATGAAGGAAGTGTTTTAGCTGTGCCATAGTCCCTTTCACCCAACAAAGCTAACTTAAACAGGGCATGCAGATTACTATACACACCTGTTGAAACATCTGAACAGTTGGGGAATATGCTCTCAGAGAGAGAGCAAACTTCAGAAGATTGAGTTTCAGCTGTGACAAAAACTGACCAGCTTTCTTCAGAATCAGGTTACAGTAGGTACGTTCAGAATCTGTTAAATAAAATTATCATATTTGTAATACAACTTTAAAAACAAAGTCAATTGCAGTAATTATCCTTGTAGCATGCTATAAATAGTAAATTTTACTAATAACAGCTTTTTCATTGCAGTGCTCCTGAAAATCTGTCATCCATAGTTGTAATGTCTGGAATTTTGCTGTCAGTGGCAAAGCAAGGGTGCTTACCATTGCCCTTGAAGGAAGCTGCACTTTGTGTGAGAACTTTAACTTCCTCGACATGAAATTCACTGTAGCATCATTTCCTGGGGAGTCTAGCTGTCAAGCTGCCCAAGCAACCAATCATACTAGAGATTTTTCAGAGAGCAAACAAGAAATAAAAACACTAATAATCAAAATAATTGTTAAAAAATTTAGAGGCAGTGAAATAACGATTGGGACATAAAGAACAGATAGGTTCAGGTAGAAGCTAAAATACAATGAACAAACCTGACATTTAAATTATTTTTAAAAAGCTAGTTTAAAATATCTAGTAATTGATTATTTGGCAACATTTGACAACAGTCCACAAATATAAAATTGTATTTTGAGGGCTAGGTCAAATGTGCAGCAGTTACTATTACTCAAAGGCCTGTTAAACACTCATTGAACACGGGATTCGAACAGGGGTTGGAAAAAGTTCTCATCCAATCAAATGATTTCACCGAATGCCGGTTTGGCACGGGAGCGGGGGACCACAGCAAAGTGAACGACAGGTTGAATGTTCTTTCGGAGGATCGGTGCAGACTAGATAGGCCGAATGACCTCCTTCTGCACTTCAGGGATTCTATGAGAGATTGCATCTTGAAGATTTCAATATTAATTTGGTCAGATTTGAAGGGGACAGTGAATGCTGATAGTTTCCAATCAAACTTATGGGTCAATATTTCACTAGTTTGCTGCGGTGTCAAAACAAAGTGCTTCCTGTTACAAGTAGATATCAAAAAACAAGGGTCAACTTGCCCATACATAAGATTACCTTAACCTTTACTGAAAAATAGAAACAGTAAGACTGAAGCATCCAATTTTTCTTTTCAAATAGCTGAACTCAGAAAAAAATCCAACACACTCAAACACAATCAAAAAAACGCAACTTTGCGATCATATTTGCCATGCACGAAGTGTTGAAATCCGAACATATGTGCTCGCTCATGCTCCTCACATTTTTCACTTGTGCCCACCTCACCCTCAGCACAGGAGTGGTCCTCTTCCTTCCTGGCAAGCTGGAGCTTCTCAAACAGCAAGAGGGTTTTTCAGCTTGGACCTTCCTCCACCCACCTGTGCCCACACTATGCAACTATAACTCCTTTACCTTCCTAGCCCTACCCATTACATCTTGGCGTTTCTCCGGGATCCACAGCTGAAGGTGGAGGCGGCCTGTTGTCGGAAATGACCTGGGCGGGCATCCTCTTGAGGGCCTGCGTTTGCACAGCATGGGTGTACAAGACTGGACCTGTGTTGGTTACAGGAAGAGAGGGAGGGGGGAGGTGGGGGGGGTCAGATTGTCTGAACATCCCCAGAGACTCCTGTGTGGAAGGCCTCACATTATGCAGCAGTCAATCCTTTGGGTGATTGAGGACTCCTCAATAGATGGAGGGGCAGATGGGGTGAGATCCAGACATTTTAGGGAACGATTAAATAGAGCAGGTGAATTTAAAAGTTGCACAAAATGTGATGAAACGGGTAGTGGACAAGAAATCCAAAGTTCGTAGTTTTGCCAGTGGAGATAGAGTTTTAGTGTTGTTCCCAGTGAAGGTGAGCCCTTAAAAGCAAGGTTTTGTGGATTTTATCAGATTGAAAGGAAATTAAGTGAAGTGAATTACGTGGTAAAAACACCAGATAGAAGGAAGACTCACCGAGTGTGTCATGTGATTATGCTTAAAAAGTGCTTTGAAAGGGAAGGAGAGAAAAAGGAGGAGGCTTTGTTCTTTGTTTTAATGATTCTAACTCAAAGTGACGAACCAAATCCAGATGACTGTTAATTTAACATACCTCAAATTAAATTGGAAAACAAGGATGTTCTTAAAAATTGGGATAAATTGTTGAGTTGCCTTCCAGAGAAAAAAACAAACTGACCTGAAAGAATTATTGATATCACGTGGGCAAGTTTGTAGAGATAAACTGGGAAGTACTAAAATGGCTATACATGATGTAGATGAGGTGTTATGGGCGAGGCGTTTTCAGAACCCCAAAATGTATCATGGAGTTCAACCAACCTCCCCCTTTAATGTATTTGTTGCTTTTCCGAGCACATGGCTTGTTCCCTAGGTGTGGGATTACAATTATGGACACGTGGGTTTTTTGTTGCTAACTTTTGGTTGGTTCAATTGGCTCTGTTTTATAACCTTTGCTCTCGAGTCGCCAGGTATCTTTATGATACCGCCACGAGGTTCAAGTTCAAGTAATGATCAATAACTCAATGCACCAATTAGTAAGATTCAAATCAAAGCACATTTATTATACACAGTAATCGCTACTCATGCATAAATTCTATTTCTAAGCTACTTCTACAACTAACAGGCCTATACTTAGTTTCGGACTGGCCCACCAGGTCAGGGGAAAAAATGGCCTTTCGTTCGGGTTCTGAGTCTGCGGGATTCGAACTTGGTACGGACTGGTAGCTAGGAGCGCCTATCTCGAAGCGAGCGTTGACTTAAGACTTACTGGCTTTTGGCGGCAGCTGAACCGGTCACTGTCAAGGGTTGGTTCGCGTTGCTGAGTGACCCGGTCAAGAAGAACGATTTGAACTTGGGGGTTTAACTTTATAGTCCCCAGGGGCTTCCCGCCTTTCGGGGCGGACCCTGTACCTGGTTCCAAGTGATTGGACTTTGTTCCAATCGCTTGGTTCGATTTCTCCAATACTGGAGCGGTTCCCTGATCGATGGGCGGTCTTGAGGTGTCCGTTAACCTCTTTTGTGTTGGCTCCTGCTGGCGCCGGGGAGTCTGGCTTGACTTTGTTTATCCCAAATGTTTCGATTGTACCTGGGGATCGCTCATTAGTATGTAGATGGCTGCTATATTATTATGCAGATGGCTGCTTGAATCGATGCTGTCTGGGCTTTTGCAGAGTTTAATACACAGTAAACTTGCACCTGCTAGTTTCTGCCTGTGTTAGCTGAATTTCCCTGCAGCCTTTGCTGTTCTCCATTTTACGTCGGGAGTTGGCCAACCCAGGTGGCTACATTTTAAACACAAAACAATGTTTATTCCATGAACTCAACTTAACCTCTTAAATAAGCATTGGATCTCTTAACACCCCCTACTTCAAAGATAACCCCGAAAATATTACAACACTAAATAATCCTTCAGTTATTCCTTTCAACATCCATGAGACGTAACACCTTTATACAGAAACACATCAGGTTAAAGGCCATAGAACATAGAACGATACAGCGCAGTACAGGCCCTGCGGCCCACAATGTTGCACCGACATGTGAAGACAAAAAAACAAAAGCCATCTAACCTACACTATGCCATTATCATCCATATGCTTATCCAATAAACTTTTAAATGCCCTCAATGTTGGCGAGTTCACTACTGTTGCAGGTAGGGCATTTCACGGCCTCACCACTCTTTGCGTAAAGAACCTACCTCTGACCTCTGTCCCTTTTTCTATTACCCCTCAGTTTAAGGCTATGTCCCCTCGTGCTAGCTATTTCCATTCGCGGGAGAAGGCTCTCACTGTCCACCCTATCTAACCCCCTGATCATTTTGTATGCCTCTATTAAGTCTCCTCTTAACCTTCTTCTCTCTAACGAAAACAACCTCAAGTCCATCAGCCTTTCCTCATAAGATTTTCCCTCCATACCAGGCAACATCCTGGTAAATCTCCTCTGCACCCGTTCCAAAGCTTCCACGTCCTTCCTATCATGAGGTGACCAGAACTGTACGCAATACTCCAAATGCGGCCGTACCAGAGTTTTGTACAGCTGCAACATGACCTCATGACTCCGGAACTCAATCCCTCTACCAATAAAGGCCAACACTCCATAGGCCTTCTTCACAACCCTATCAACCTGGGAGGCAACTTTCAAGGATCTACGTACATGGACACCTAGATCCCTCTGCTCATCCACACTTCCAAGAATTTTACCATTAGCCAAATATTCCTCATTCCTGTTATTCCTTCCAAAGTGAATCACCTCACACTTCTCTACATTAAACTCCACTTGCCACCTCTCAGCCCAGCTCTGCAGCTTATCTATGTCCCTCTGTAACCTGCAACATCCTTCCGCACTGTCGACAACACCACCGACTTTAGTGTCGTCTGCAAATTTACTCACCCACCCTTCTGCGCCCTCCTCTAGGTCATCTATAAAAATGACAAACAGCAACGGCCCCAGAACAGATCCTTGTGGTACGCCACTTGTAACTGAACTCCATTCTGAACATTTCCCATCAACCACCACCTTCTGTCTTCTTTCAGCTAGCCAATTTCTGATCCACATCTCTAAATCACCCTCAATCCCCAGCCTCCGTATTTTCTGCAATAGCCTACCGTGGGGAACCTTATCAAACGCTTTGCTGAAATCCATATACACCACAAAACTGTTCAGTCACCTTCTCAAAGAACTCGATAAGGTTTGTGAGGCATGACCTACCCTTCACAAAGCCATGCTGACTATCCCTAATCATATTATTCCTATCTAGATGATTATAAATCTTGACTCTTATAATCCCCTCCAAGACTTTACCCACAACAGACGTGAGGCTCACCGGTCTATAGTTGCCGGGGTTGTCTCTACTCTCCTTCTTGAACAAAGGAACCACATTTGCTATCCTCCAGTCCGCTGGCACTATTTCGTAGCCAATGATGACATAAAAATCAAAGCCAAAGGCTCAGCAATCTCTTCCCTGGCTTCCCAGAGAATCCTAGGATAAATCCCATCAGGCCCCGGGGACTTATCTATTTTCAGCCTGTCCAGAATTGCCAACACCTCTTCCCTACGTACCTCAATGCCATCTATTCTATTAGCCTGGGTCTCAGCATTCTCCTCCACAACATTATCTTTTTCCAGAGTGAATACTGACGAAAAATATTCATTTAGTATCTCGCCTATCTCTTTAGACTCCACACACAACTTCCCATCCCTATCCTTGACTGGCCCTACTTACCCTAGTCATTCTTTTATTCCTGACATACCTATAGAAAGCTTTTGGGTTTTCCTTGATCCTACCTGGCAAATACTTCTCATGTCCCCTCCTTGCTCGTCTTAGCTCTCTCTTTAGATCCTTCCTCGCTACCTTGTAACTATCAAACGCCCCAACTGAAACTTCACACCTCATCTTCACATAGGCCTCCTTCTTCCTCTTGACAAGAGATTCCACTTCTTTGGTAAACCGCGGTTCCCTCGCTCGACGCCTTCCTCCCTGCCTGACCGGTACGTACTTATCAAGAACACGCAGTAGCTGTTCCTTGAACAAGCTCCACATGTCCAGTGTGCCCAACACTTGCAGCCTACTTCTCCAACCTACCCCCCCCCCCCCCCAAGTCATGTCTAATGGCATCATAATTGCCCTTCCCCCAGCTATAACTCTTGCCCTGTGGGGTATACTTATCCCTTTCCATCACTAACGTAAACATCACCGAATTGTGGTCACTGTCCCCAAAGTGCTCACCTACCTCCAAATCTAACACCTGGCCTGGTTCATTACCCAAAACCAAATCCAATGTGGCCTCTCCTCTTGTTGGCCTGTCAACATATTGTGTCAGGAAACCCTCCTGCACACATTGTACAAAAAACGACCCATCTAATGTACTCGAACTATATCTTTTCCAGTCAATATTTGGAAAGTTAAAGTCTCCCATAATAACTACCCTGTTACTTTCGCTCTTTTCCAGGATCATCTTCACCATCCTTTCCTCTACATCCCTAGAACTATTTGGAGGCCTATAGAAAACTCCCAACAGGGTGACCTCTCCTTTCCTGTTTCTAACCTCAGCCCATACTACCTCGGAAGATGAGTCCCCATCTAGCATCCTCTCCGCCACCGTAATACTGTTCTTGACTAGCAGCGCCACACCTCCCCCTCTTTTGCCTCTTTCTCTGAGTTTACTAAAACACCTAAACCCCGGAACCTGCAACAACCATTCCTGTCCCTGCTCTATCCATGTCTCCAAAATGGCCACAACATCAAAGTCCCAGGTACCAACCCATGCTGCCAGTTCCCCTACCTTATTTTGTATACTCCTGGCATTGAAGTAGACACACTTCAAACCACCTACCTGAACACTGGTCCCCTCCTGCGAAGTCAAATCTGTGCTCCTGACCTCTATACTCTCAATCTCCCGTACTCTAAAACTACAATTCAGGTTCCCATGCCCCTGCTGCATTAGTTTAAACCCCCCCAAAGAGCACTAACAAATCTCCCCCCCAGGATATTTGTGCCCCTCAGGTTCAGATGTAGACCATCCTGTCTGTAGAGGTCCCACCTTCCCCAGAAAGAGCCCCAGTTATCCAGAAATCTGAATCCCTCCCGCCTGCACCATCCCTGTAGCCACGTGTTTAATTGCTCTCTCTCCCTATTCCTCATCTCATTATCACGTGGCACGGGCAACAACCCAGAGATAACAACTCTGTTTGTTCTCGTTCTGAGCTTCCATCCTAGCTCCCTGAAAGCCTGCCTGACATCCTTGTCCCCTTTCCTACCTATGTCGTTCGTGCCAATGTGGACCACGACTTGGGGCTGCTCCCCCTCCCCCTTAAGGACCCGGAAAACACGATCCGAGACATCACGTACCCTTGCACCTGGGAGGCAACATACCAAACGTGAGTCTCTCTCGCTCCCACAAAATCTCCTATCTGTGCCCCTGACTATCGAGTCCCCAATTACTAATGCTCTGCTCCTCTCCCCCTTCCCTTCTGAGCAACAGGGACAGACTCCGTGCCAGAGGCCCGTACCCCATGGCTTACCCCTGGTCCCCCCCACAAGTATCCAAAGCGGTATACTTGTTACTCAGGGGAACGACCGCAGGGGATCCCTGCACTGACTGCTTCTTCCCAGTCCCTCTTTCAGTTACCCATCTATCTCCAATCTTTGGTGTAACTAATTCCCTGAAGCTGCTATCTATGACCCCCTCTGCCTCCCGAATGATCCGAAGTTCATCCAACTCCAGCTCCAGTTCCCTAACTCGGTCTTGGAGGAGCTGGAGATGGCTGCACTTCCTGCAGGAGGAACATTGCACTCCCTTCCCTGCCATCCCTCTAACTTCCAACCAAGATCTGGTTAATAAATAAATAAATAAAATAATAATAATATAATATGGCACTTACCTCACACCAATGGGTCTTATTATTAGGTTAGAGGAGGAGGGCGGGTGGGAGACACTACACGTGTAGTGTCTCGGGTTTCCTCTCCACCAGAATTTATTGGTTGCGGGAGGGGGGGGGACCTTCCCAGAAGTCCACGGGTCGAACTTCCGGTTCCCGCCTTACATAAAAAATATAACAGAAAAGAAGAACAGAAACGGGACCAGGTAAGTGTTTTTAAAGCAAATACTCACCTCCCGACAGGCCCCTGCACTCCGCTCCCGCCGAAATTCTAAGGGCTGCTCCTGCAAGGTAAGTGGGTAAGTGTTTTTAAAGCAAATACTCACCTCCCGACAGGCCCCTGCACTCCGCTCCCGCCGAAATTCTAAGGGCTGCTCCTTCAAGGTAAGTGTTTTTAAAGCAAATACTCACCTCCCGACAGGCCCCTGCACCCGATCCCGCCGAAATTCTAAGGGCTGCTCCTGCAAGGTAAGTGTTTTTAAAGCAAATACTCACCTCCCGACAGGCCCCTGCACCCGATCCCGCCGAAATTCTAAGGGCTGCTCCTGCAAGGGAAGTGTTTTTAAAGCAAATACTCACCTCCCGATAGGCCCCTGCAATCCGCTCCCGCCGAAATTCTACTTTACTTTTATGAAATCACCCAAATGATCCAGAGATAATCTTTCATGGCAGAGATCACAGCAGATCCAGCTCACTGCAAACACAGACACACCCCAAGCTCTTTTCAAACTGAAACTAAACTGCAAAATGACTGATCTAAAACCAAGCTCCACCCACACTCTGACATCACTGCATTTCTTAAAGGTACATTGCTTAAACATCCTTTTCTTAAAGGTACCCTCACATGACAGAGGGAAATGCTGTTCCAATCAAACAACATCCATACAGACTTAGCCCTTTTAACTCAGCACAGGTTAACAAAGAGATTGAGAGTATGCTTAGAAATGGCATAATTGAAGTGGGTCGCAGCCAATGGAGCTCACCCGTAGTGACGGTACCCAACGGTTGTGTGTGGACTATAGTAAGGTTAATGAAGTTACAAGAACGGACTCTTATCCTATCCCACGTTTGGAGGATTGCATTGAGAAAGTGGGACAATCAGCTTTTATTTCCAAACTGGATTTACTTAAAGGTGCCTTTATCCGAAAGGGCGAAGGAGATTTCAGCTTTTGTGACTCCAGATGGTATATACCAATTCAAAGTTATGCCATTTGGCATGAAAAACGCCCCAGCCACATTTCAACGGTAATTAACAAAGTTGTTTCAGGATTACCCAATTGTGCGGTATACATCGACGATCTGGACAATTTGCAGCCAGGCATGGAAAGGACATTTAAAACATCTGATGGAGTTATTCGATCAACTTCAGGAGGCAGGTTTGGGGATAAACCTAGCCAAATGTGAATTTGGAAAAGCTCAAGTCACTTTCCTCGGCCATACAATCGGACAGGGTCGAATGGTCACACGGGATTTGAAACCAACAGTTATTGAGGAGCTTCTGATACCCTCAGCACAAAGGGAAATAATGCGATTTCTTGGTATGAGTGGAATTTACTGGAAATTTGACCAAATTTCAGCAGTGTGCTCGCCACACTGATGGACCTGCTGAAGAAATGTCGCAAATTTCAGTGGACAGCGGAGTTTCAACAGGCATGTGACTATCTGAAAGCTGTGATAACCAATGCTCCTGTGTTGGAAAATTATAAGGGACTCTGTGATCAGATTGAACTAAAGTATCTGACTTTAAAGAGAAATGCCGAGGTGTAGAGAAATGGATGGATCGTGCAAAGACCTTCTTGTTCAAAGATAATGTCAATCAAGAGGGATTCCAGTTGGAGCAGGAACAAAACTGGACTATATTATTCTATCTGTGTGCATGTGTTGTTTTTTGAAACAAAAAAGTATATTAATGTGTGCATTTCTTAAAGGATAGTGAAAAGGTGAAAAATGAAACCATCTTGAAGTCGATGGGTTATTTTTTTCTTAGGGGGAGGTGTCATGTGAGAGTCCCTTTAAGAAATGGGTGTATTTGTAGAAAAACCCTCGTGGGTGTATCTTTAAGAAATGGGTGTTTATTACTGCAGTGATGTCAGAGAGTGGGTGGAGCTGGGCTGTTAGTTAGCTTTTAGTTTCACTTTGAGAAAAGCTTCGGTGTGTCTGTGTTTTTTGGGGTTTGTTTCAGTGTTGGAACTGAAGCCAGACAAAGCAGGTGTACTGTTGTTCTCTCTGCCATGAAAAGACTATCTCTTGATCATTTGGTGAATTCAGAATTATAAATGGTCTCAGTAGTGAATTTAAACCTGGTGCTTCTGTTAAAAGGTGTTTTTTAAGTCTTATGGATGTTAAAAGGACAGTAAGGATTACTTAGTGTTGTATTCTTTGGAGGTTGCATTTGAATTAATGGCTGCTAAGATATTCACTGTATGTTTTAAAAAGGTGAACTTGAGTTCATAGAATAAACTTTGTTTTGCTCTAAAAATAACTTTTCCATTTCTGCTGTACCACCCCTGTAGAGTGGGCCATGTGCTCCCCATACCACAATCTATTAAAAGTTGTGGGTCAGATGAACTCCATGATACACTTTGGGGTTCTCTAAAGCCTGGCCCATAACACCTTTGTTTGGGGGAAAGAATCCCACGGTATGGAAAGCCATCCTGCAGAGAGGGTGTGTCATGGGAATGTCACTTTAAGAAATGTTTGTCTGCTCAAGTGACTGCAGTGATGTCAGAGTGTGGCTGGAGCGGAGCTCTGACTCTGCTTTTTAGTTTCGCTTTGAGGAAAAGCTTGGGTGTGTCTGTGTTTTTTGGTTTTGTTTTAGTGTTGGAGCTGAAGCCAGCCAAAGGTGTAATTTTGAACTCTCTGCAATCCAACGACTATCTCTATATCATTTGGTGAATTCAGAGTGATAACTGCTTTCAGTGGAGAATTTAAACCTGATGTGCTTTGTAAAAAGGATTTGTGTCTCATAGATGTTGAAAGGAAAGTTTAAGTATTACTTAGAATGTTATATTCTTTGGGGGTTGCATTTGAATTGATGGTTGCTAAGATGTTCACTGTAGTTTTAAAAAGGTTAACCGAGTTCATAGAATAAACATTGTTTTGCTTAAAAAATTACTTTTAAATTTCCGCTGCACCACACTGTAGAGTGGGCCATGTGCTCCCCATACCACAATCAAGTAAAAGTCGTGGCTCAGGTGAACTCCATGATACACTTTGGGGTTCTCTAAACCCTGGCCCATAACAAATTGGGGGCCCTGGGGGGATAAAAGTCTATGTATTGGATTGGCTTAGTGAACTTAAAGACAGTGAGGGGTGAGCATATTATGGTTGCTTTTCAGGTGTGGTATTTCAGTTTAAGTAGGGAGTGTGTTGTGGACAATGGCTCTTTCAGAGGCTCTGACGTTTTTGGGGGTGGAAATGGTCACACACAGTACCTTACGGACAGAGACGAAAAACAGGCTTTTAGAGTTGGCAAAAACATTGCAGTTCACATTACCTGACAAAATGCGAAAAGGTGAGGTAATTATGGCGCTGGCTAAGCATTTAAAATTGCCGGAGATACAGTTTGACTCATTGAAAATGGCAAAAATTCAGTTACAAATTAAACAAATTGAATATGAGGAAGAATTAAAGCAGCTTGAATACGAAAGAGAGAGAGAGAGAGGAAAAAGAAAGAGATAGAGAGGAAAAAGAAAAAGAGAGAAGAAAGGAAAACAGAAAGAATAGCCCAAGCAGAACGAAAGGGAAGTAAAGGGGGATAAAGATCAGGGAAAAAGATAAAGAGAGAGAGAGTTTGAACTTCAGAAAATGGCCATGAAAGATGAGTCAGTTAAAATTGGCGGACTTAAAGGGAAACGTACAGTTGGAGGATAGTGATGAGGATAGTGAGAAAGAGCATCGTAGTCGGAAGGCTTGGTGGGGATCTATTTAAATCTGTCCACGCAGTGCCAAGGTTTGACAAGAAGGAGGTAGAAGCCTTTTTCATTTCATTTGAGAAGGTAGCTAAACAAATTAAATGGCCACAGGACATGTGGGTATTACTGATTCAAACAAAGCTGGTAGGTTCAGCTAGTGATGTGTTTGCATCACTATCAGAGGAGGTATCTGGGATGCATGAGGTGAAAAAATCCATCACAGGTGCATATGAACCAGTGCCTGAAGCCTGCAGACAAAGGTTTAGAAATTTGAGGAAAGAATTTAGTCAAACATACATGCAGTTTGAAAGGATCAAACAGAGTAATTTTGATAGGTGGATAAGGGCTTTGAAAATAGACCAAACGTATGAAGCTCTCAGATAAATTATGTTTTTGGAGGAGTTTAAAAATTCAATTCCTGGGCAGCACGGTGGCGCAGTGGGTTAGCCCTGCAGCCTCACGGCGCCGAGGTCCCAGGTTCAATCCCAGCTCTAGGTCACTGTCCATGTGGAGTTTGCACATTCTCCCCGCGCTTGTGTGGGTTTCACCCCCACAACCCAAAGATGTGCAGGGTAGGTGGATTGGCCATGGCAAATTGCCCCTTAATTGGAAAAAATGAATTGGGTACTCTAAATTTATAAAAACAAAAAACAAAATTCAATTCCTGATGTAGTGAGAACTCATGTTGAAGAGCAGAGGGTTAAAACTGCGAAGTTAGCAACATAAATGAATTAGTTCATAAATCAAAGCTTGGTTTCCAACATCATTTTCAGCCTATGATGGATAGAAACTGGGGATATGAGAAATACTCAAGTGGTAAAGGTAAAGGTGATCTGATGGGAGATAGTAAGGAGAGTGTACCTCAGGTTAAAAAGGAATCCAGGACAGTGGAAGAGATATGAAAAGTTTCAAATGTTTTCACTGTAATAAACTAGGCCATGTAAAGTCACAGTGTTGGTGGTTGAAGAAAAGCACTGGGAAGGCTGATATAGTAAAACAGGAGAAGACAGTGGGGTTTGTTAGTGATAAAGGAAAGCCCAAGTGAAGCAAAGGAGGTGCAAAAGATTGTACAGCCTGATCAGAAGAAGGTGATAAGAAGGTGCCAGATGTCTTTAAAGAATTTACTTGTATGGGTAAAGTTTACTCATGTGTATCAGGAGGAGTAGGTAAAGCTGTCACAATTTTAAGAGATACGGGAGCTAGTCAATCTTTGATGGTAGAAATGAGGAGGTATGTAGTTTGGCTGGAATATTGGCAGAAAAGGTGGCAATATGTGGAATTCGGGGTGAGAAGAGTCGTGTTCCATTATATAAAGGTACGGTTGGAAAGTCCAGTGAAGAGTGGTGCAGTGGTAGTAGGAGTAATATCTTGCCCAGGAATACAGTTTATCTTGGGGAATGAAATAGCTGGATCACAGGTGGGAGTGATGTCTGCTGTGGTTGATAAGCCAGTGAAAAATCAGACAACTGAAGTGTTTAAGGACGAATATCCTGGGATTTTTACAGATTGTGTACTAACTAGGTCGCAAAGTCGCAGGTTAAGACAAGAAGAGTAATCAAATAGTGAAGATAAAGTTGAAGTACAATTGTCAGAAACGATTTTTGATCAGATGGTATATACCAATTCAAAGTTATGCCATTTGGCATGAAAAACACGCCAACCACATTTCAACTGTTCACGAACCAAGTCGTTTCAGGATTACCCAATTGTGCGGTATACATCGACAATCTGGTAATTTTTAGCCAGACATGGACAGTGTATTATTCCTTGTGTCTGAATTAAGCTCGTAGTCTTACAGTTGAAGTAGATGCTGTATTCCTATGAGTTTGTTCTTTCTCCAGCGCTTAGACTATGTTACATCTGAGCTGACTGTTTGTGTTCTGCTCACCAGCTGCCATTCCTGTGAAGAGAGAGACGACTTCCTGTTTGTCTATGTATATATACATCTCTGTTGCTCTCTCTATTGGTTACTTAGTTGTAGTGTATCTATCTTAATGCCTTGTGTATGTACAGTGATGCATAACATTACATCCACCTTTTTTCTTGTTACATATTTTCTGTACTTTGTTGAAGAAAATTGTACAAAACAGGTATGTAAATGATGATATGTACAAGTTGTGATGATATTGATGATTATACAAAGCTAATTAATATTTACGAGTCCAATCTTAATTTTAAAAAATTGAGTCCAAACTTTATGAATTTGTTCAGTTGAATTGCTTTCTTCTTCTGTTGTTCAAGTAGTGATGTTGATGTTGTCATTACTTTGTGAACGTCGTCAGTGTTCTTGTGTTTAAGTAACCAAGAAGTCATCATGAGGTGTTTGAATGTTCGAATCAATTTGTTGTCTGATTTAGACTTTTTTTTTATATGCTTGTGGTAGCGATTCTGTCTGGCATCTTTGTTGTCTGACCCGGACTTTTTTCTGTACTTGCGGTATTGATTCTGTACGTCATCTGCCTTGAAAGCTGGCTTGCTTGCTTGTAGTGGAGCAAATGTGAATTTGTGAGCTTCGTTGTCATGTTTGTACTCTTGTCATTGATTTGAGCTGTGCTGTCACATTGTCCTTCATAAGACCATAAGACCATAAGACATAGGAGCCATTCGGCCCATCGAGTCCACTCCACCATTCAATCATGGCTGATTTCAACTCCATTTACCCGCTCTCTCTCCATAGCCCTTAATTCCTCGAGAAATCAAGAATTTATCAACTTCTGTCTTAAAGACACTCAACGTCCCGGCCTCCACCGCCCTCTGTGGCAATGAATTCCACAGACCCACCACTCTCTGGCTGAAGAAATTTCTCCTCATCTCTGTTCTAAAGTGACTCCCTTTTATTCTAAGGCTGTGCCCCCGGGTCCTAGTCTCCCCTGCTAATGGAAACAACTTCCCTTCGTCCACCCTATCTAAGCCATTCATTATCTTGTAAGTTTCTATTAGATCTCCCCTCAACCTCCTAAACTCCAATGAATATAATCCCAGGATACTCAGACGTTCATCGTATGTTAGGCCTACCATTCCTGGGGTCATCCGTGTGAATCTCCGCTGGACCCGCTCCAGTGCCAGTATGTCCTTCCTGAGGCGTGGGGCCCAAAATTGCTCACAGTATTCTAAATGGGGCCTAACTAATGCTTTATAAAGCTTCAGAAGTACATCCTTGCTTTTATATTCCAAGCCTCTTGACATAAATGACAATATTGCATTTGCTTTCTTAATTACAGACTCAACCTGCAAGTTTACCTTTAAAGAATCCTGGACTAGGACTCCCAAGTCCCTTTGCACTTCGGCATTATGAATTTTGTCACCGTTTAGAAAATAGTCCATGCCTCTATTCTTTTTTCCAAAGTGCAAGACCTCGCACTTGCCCACGTTGAATTTCATCAGCCATTTCTTGGACCACTCTCCTAAACTGTCTAAATCTTTCTGCAGCCTCCCCACCTCCTCCATACTACCTGCCCTTCCACCTATCTTTGTATCATCGGCAAACTTAGCCAGAATACCCCCAGTCCCGTCATCTAGATCGTTAATATATAAAGAGAACAGCTGTGGCCCCAACACTGAACCCTGCGGGACACCACTCGTCACCGGTTGCCATTCCGAAAAAGAAACTTTTATTCCAACTCTCTGCCTTCTGCCTGACAGGCAATCGTCAATCCATGTTAGTACCTTGCTTTGAATACCATGGGCCCTTGGGACTCATGTGCAGAGTTGTACCATGTCATACAAGTTGTTGTTTCATTGTTGTTGTTTCTGTCTTTGTTGTTTCCGTTGTTGTTCTTGTTGTGCGTGTTGTTGCTGTTGTTGCCTTTGTTATGCTGCTTGTTGTTTTTGTTATTGTTGTAGTTTTTGTTGTCGTGCTTGTAGTTTTTGTTGTTGTTCTTGTTGTGCTTCTTGGTGTTTTTGGTGCTGTTGTTCTTGTTTCTGTTGAGCTTCTTGTGGTTTTTGTAGTTCTTGTTGCGCTCAATGACTGTTCCGTGTGGATAATTAGAGTCATTCACAAAAGTTATTGTGTCAGTGTCCTTTGTGGTATCTGGTGTTTCATTGAGTGTTTCTTCTTGAGGATTGTGAGAACAATCTGATGTTGCTTTGATCTTGGTGACATCACTCCTTTGTGGTTGATGTGATTCCTCTTTGATTCCTTGGTGCTTCTCTTCTGGAGTCATTTCTGGTTCACTTAAATCATCATTGATTTCCTGGTGCTCCTCTTTTGGAGTCATTTCAGGTTCACGTGAATCATCATTGAGTTCTTGGTGCTCCTCTTTTGGAGTCTTTTCAGGTTCACTTGAATCATCTTTGGTTTCTTGATGCTCCTCTTCTGCAGTCAAAATCTTCAAGATTTCATTTTCTTGTGGATGGGTTAGAGCAGATGAGGTTTTAATTGACGTGGTCTCACTGCACTCAAGAGTAGTTTCACTTTGATTGTTGAATGCTTCTGTACACACGAGCTGAGAACTGTCAGTCTAGCTGTGATCTTGCACATCTTGTATGGGAATCGTGATTTCTTTGTCACTTGTCTTACATACAGTGGGTAGACATTCAGTGTCTTCTTGTTAGTTAAATGAGCTGGGTAAACTTTCATAGTCTTCTTCTGGTGGCTCAAATAAGCTGGGTTGACTCTCATAGTTCTTTTGTTGTTCAGGTGAGCTTGGTAGACTTTTATAGACTGCTGCTGGTTGCTCAGATAAGGTTGATAGACCTTCATAGATTTCATAGAATTTACAGTGCAGAAGGAGGCCATTCAGCCCATCGAGTCTGCACCGGCTCTTGGAAAGAGCACCCTACCCAAGATCCACACCTCCACCCTATCCCCATAACCCAGTAACCCCACCCAACACTAAGGGCAATTTTGGACACTAAGGGCAACGTATCATGGCCAATCCACCTAACCTGCACATCTTTGGACTGTGGGAGGAAACCGGAGCACCCGGAGGAAACCCACACACACACGGGGAGGATGTGCAGACTCCGCACAGACAGTGACCCAAGCCGGAATCGAACCTGGGACCTTGGTGCTATGAAGCAATTGTGCTATCCACAATGCTACCGTGCTGCCCTTGTTCATGGTCTTGTACATACATGGACTTCGCGATGGAGTCTTGAGTTGCTTCCATTGTGGAGTCTGTCAATGAGCTCTCTGAGGGTTGTATCGCTCTCTCTGTGGAGTCTGTCATCGCTCTCTGTGTGGAGTCGTGCAGTGGTCTCTCTATGGAGTCGATCTGTGCGCTCCCAACGGAGTCGTTCAGTATTCGCTGTGTGGCATCGTTTTCTTCTTGAGTATTTGACAGGCTGCTGTCATCCAATGAGTCAATGATCTGCCACTGCATCATGGTATTGGATTCATCTACCATGAGTAGAGTCGTGTTGAGCTTTTCAACCATGGTGCTGATGCTTTTATGATCATATCCGAATAACTCAGCCATGTCTGAGTAGTATTCTTCGATAAACAAATCACCTTCTTTTGTTTCGGATTTGTCATCGTGCTCTTCATGTTCAATGAACAAATCATCTTCTTTGGTTTTGGATTTGTCATTGTGCTCTTCACTTCGGATGGTGCTTGTTCCAGGGTGCTGCGGAAGTTATTTTCAACTGCTGGTAGAAGTTCAGGCATTGTTCTGTCTTTCGAGGTAAACAAACTGTGTTTTGTGGCTTTAAAATACTTTTTTTCCATTTTCGGACATTTCCCCTTTAAGTGGAGTCTGGGGCCTCAGACGTCATGGCGCTCGTGACGTAAAGCATGGGAATGGATTGCACATGAGCAAATCGCTTTTCCTTTACTGTGCGCTTTCTCGTAAACTGCGCATGCACGGCTTGCACATATGCAGATCCCTCTTTGAGGTGTGCGCTCTTTTTGTTCAATTGAATCGAAAACGTCTTTTTTCAATTGCGCATGCGCGGCTGCCATTTCCTGCGCATGAGCAGACCCAGATTTGCGTCTTTTGTTCCCCGGGCTGTTTAAAATTTGCTCAGACGCCATTTTAACTTCTTCAGACCCGTGGAAAAGAACATTTTCGTGTTTGTTTCTTGTTAAAAACATAAAGTTATTTTTTTCTTGCGATCTGCACTTGTCAATCGCGATTTCCAGCATTAACCCTTTCTGTTCTGATGATTGTTTGAGTTTTTCAACACTCATTCCCTGTGCAATTTGGTCTCTAAGCATTGAATGACTTCAAGCAGCATTGTTACTGGTGTTATAGTAATCGTCAATTTTTTTAAGTATTACTTCTAATTTGGTGTTGTCTTCGCCTTTGAAGTAATTAAAGCAGTTATAGATTTCTTTAGCTTTATGTCCTGCTTGGAGGAGTGCTATTTTAATTTCTTCTGAGGCCGCGCTCAACTCTTTAGCTACGATATACAGTTCGAACGTTTGTTTAAAGATTTTCTCATATAATTTACAGTGCAGAAGGAGGCCATTCGGCCCATCGAGTCTGCACTAGCTCTTGGAAAGAGCACCCCACCCAAGCACACACCCCCACCCTATCCACATACCCCAGTAACCCCACCCAACATTAAGGGCAATTTTGGACACTAAGGGCAATTTAGCATGGCCAATCCACCTAACCTGCACATCTTTGGACTGTGGGAGGAAACCGGAGGAAACCCACGCACACACGGGGAGAACGTGCAGACTCCGCACAGACAGTGACCCAAGCCGGGAATCGAGCCTGGGACCCTGGAGCTGTGAAGCAATTGTGCTAACCACTATGCTACCGTGCTGCCCCCCAGTCATAGATTTTCCAACTATGACTTAAATTACTGGCTGTTTTCAGCTGCGGTGGAGTTCCAACGAGTTGCATCGACTCAGCGAAGTCTCCCCACGTCCGTGTTTTCTTCTGTTTTCGATCGTGCTTTGTCTGCATCTTGTGTAACTTTACTAGTAAGCATTCTGAAGTCACCTGATTCTGGTACCATGTATTATTCCTTGTGTCTGAATAAAGCTCGCAGTCTTACAGTTGAAGTAGATGCTGTTTTTCTATGCGTTTGTTCTCTCTCCAGCGCTTAGACTATGTTACATCTGAGCTGCCTGTCTATGTTCTGCTCACCAGCTGCCGTTCCTGTGAAGAGAGAGACTACTTCCTGTTCGTTGACGTTTATATGCACATCTCTGGTGCTCCCTCTAGCGGTTACTTAGTTGTAGTGTATTTACCTTAACCTCTTGTGTATATACAGTGATGCATATCACTAGACAGAACATCCGAAGCATTTGATGGAGTTATTCGATCGACTTCAGGAGGCGGGTTTGGCGATAAACCTAAGCAAAAGTGAATTTGGAAAAGCCCAAGTCACTTTCCTTGGCCATACAATCGGACAGGGTTGAATGGTCCCATGGGATGTGAAACCAAAAGTTATTGGGGAGTTCCCAATTCCCTCGACGCGACGGGAAATACTGCGATTTCCAGGTATGAGTGGATTTTACCGGGAATTTGTACCGAATTCTAGCAGTGTGATCGCTCCACTGACGGACTTACTGTAGAAGCGTAACAAGCAGCGTTGTGCTGGTCAAAGAGACACAGCCTGAGTGAGTGAGACACAGACAGAGTGAGAATTTGAAACTTGGTAATTTGGTGCAGTGAGGTAACCAGGAAAGGTAAGTGATAAATCTAATTCTGTTGTTTTTCAGTTAAACGTGCAGTGTAGATTAGTGTCTGATTGGCTGAAGCTGCCCCCACCCGAATTGCTGAGAGGCAGTTATCTGGCAGTCACCTGAGGCCTGTTTAGGGGCACAAAGGTACACATTGTATTCTTCTCTTTGCAGTTTTAGTGTGAGTCACCCTTAAGTCTGTATAAAAGACAGACAGAAAGCGCACTCAGTAAGCGTTGCACAGGTCAAAGAGACACAGCCTGAGTGAGTGAGACACAGACAGAGTGAGAATTTGAAACTTGGTAATTTGGTGCAGTGAGGTAATTCGGTGAAGAGTGGGAGAAGGTGCTTTTTCCCTACTGTTTTGTTCTCTCTCTTTCTTCTGGCCTGTAATTTTTAATCAGCAGGGAGAGAACCTGAGAACATCTGAGACCCTCAGAAGATAAGTAAGTGATTTTTACTCATTTTTACTTTTATTGCCTTTTCAAATTGTGTGTGTGTGGGGGGGGGGGGGGTGAACTGAAGCGACATCACAGAAAAGCTGTGACCTGAGTGGCTGGTTGGGAATCTACACTAAATTTAAAAAATTAAGCAATGGTAACTAATTAAACATAATTACTTAACTATAATTAATTATAATTAAAGACAGCTGGTTTAGCTCACTGGGCTAAATCGCTGTCTTTTTAAAGCAGGCCAAGGCAGGCCAGCAGCACGGTTCAATTCCCGTACCAGCCTCCCCGAACAGGCGCCGGAATGTGAGGACTAGGGGCTTTTCACAGTAACTTCCTTGAAGCCGACTCGTGGCAATAAGCGATTTTCATTTGGGTCTGGTTTAGCACAGTGGGCTAAACAGCTGGCTTGTAATGCAGAACAATGCCAGCAGCACAGGTTCAATTCCCGTACCGGCCTCCCCGAACAGGCGCTGGAATGTGGCAACTAGGGGCTTTTCACAGTAATTTCATTGAAACCTACTTGTGGCAATAAGTGATTATTATACTGACAAACTTGATGTATAGCCCGAACATAAAACTTAGAACAGAACTAAAAGTTATCTTGGGCAGCACGGTAGCCTTGTGGATAGCACAATTGCTTCACAGCTCCAGGGTCCCAGGTTCGATTCCGGCTTGGGTCACTGTCTGTGCGGAGTCTGCACATCCTCCCCGTGTGTGCGTGGGTTTCCTCCGGGTGCTCCGGTTTCCTCCCACAGTCCAAAGATGTGCGCGTTAGGTGGATTGGCCATGATAAATTGCCCTTAGTGTCCAAAATTGCCCTTAGTGTTGGGTGGGGTTACTGGGTTATGGGGTTAGGGCGGAGGTGTTGACCTTGGGTAGGGTGCTCTTTCCAAGAGCCGGTGCAGACTCGATGGGCCGAATGGCCTCCTTCTGCACTGTAAATTCTATGATAATCTATGATAATTTAGAGGGGTGTCTAAGCCAGAGATCGGACAGTACTATATTTAGCTTTCACATTTATAGTAGAAATCTAGTGCTAGGAAACAGATAGTTAACAGTAACTTGTTTTTTTAAATTTTAACTTTTAACTTTAATTTACTAATTAATTGACGCAATGTCAGTTCGAGGGGTGCAGTGCTCTGACTGTGAGATGTGGCAGGTCCAGGAGGCTTCCGGCGTCCCGGATGGCTTCATCTGCAGAAAGTGCACCCAACTGGAGCTCCTCACAGACCGCATGGTTCGGTTGGAGCAGCAATTGGATGCACTTAGGAGCATGCAGGTGGTGGAAAGCGTCATAGATAGCAGTTATATAAATGTGGTCACACCCAAGGTGCAGGCAGAGAAATGGGTGACCACCAGAAAGGGCAGGCAGTCAGTGCAGGAATCCCCTGTGGTTGTCCCCCTCTCGAACAGATATACCCCTTTGGATACTGTCGGGAGGGATAGCCTATCAGGGGAAAACAGCAGCAGCCAGAGCAGTGGCACCACGGCTGGCTCTGATGTTCAGAAGGGAGGGTCAAAGCGCAGAAGAGCAATAGTAATAGGGGACTCTATAGTCAGGGGCACAGATAGGCGCTTCTGTGGACGTGAAAGAGACTCCAGGATGGTATGTTGCCTCCCTGGTGCCAGGGTCCAGGATGTCTCCGAACAGGTAGAGGGCATCCTGAAGGGGGAGGGCAAACAGGCAGAGGTCGTTGTACATATTGGTACTAACGACACAGGCAGGAAGGGGCATGAGGTCCTGCAGCAGGAGTTCAGGGAGCTAGGCAGAAAGTTAAAAGACAGGACCTCTAGGGTTGTAATCTCGGGATTACTCCCTGTGCCACGTGCCAGTGAGGCTAGAAATAGGATGATAGAGCAGCTAAACACGTGGCTAAACAGCTGGTGTAGGAGGGAGGGTTTCTGTTATCTGGACCACTGGAAGCTCTTCCGGGGCAGGTGTGGCCTATATAAGGACGGGTTGCATCTAAACTGGAGAGGCATAAATATCCTGGCCGCGAGGTTTGCTAGTGTCACACGGGAGGGTTTAAACTAGTATGGCAGAGGGGTGGGCACGGGACGAATAGGTCAGAAAGTGAGAGCATTGAGGGAGAACTAGGGAATAGGGACAGTGTGGCTCTGAGGCAGAGCAGAAAGGGAGAAGTTGCTGAACACAGCGGGGCTGGTGGCCTGAAGTGCATATGTTTTAATGCAAGAAGTATTACGGGTAAGGCAGATGAACTTAGAGCTTGGATTAGTACTTGGAACTATGATGTTGTTGCCATTACAGAGACCTGGTTGAGGGAAGGGCAGGATTGGCTGCTAAACGTTCCAGGATTTAGATGTTTCAGGCGGGATAGAGGGGGATGTAAAAGGGGTGGCGGAGTTGCGCTACTGGTTAGGGAGGATATCACAGCTGTACTACGGGAGGACACCTCAGAGGGAAGTGAGGCTATATGGGTAGAGATCAGGAATAAGAAGGGTGCAGTCACAATGTTGGGGGTTTACTACAGGCCTCCCAACAGCCAGCGGGAGATAGAGGAGCAGATAGGTAGACAGATTTTGGAAAAGAGTAAAAACAACAGGGTTGTGGTGATGGGAGACTTCAACTTCCCCAATATTGACTGGGACTCATTTGTGCTAGGGGCTTGGACAGGGCAGAATTTGTAAGGAGTATTCAGGTGGGCTTCTTAAAACAATATGTAGATAGTCCAACTAGGGAAGGGGCTGTACTGGACCTGGTATTGGGGAATGAGCCTGGCCAGGTGGTAGAAGATTCAGTGGGGGAGCATTTCAGGAACAGTGACCACAATTCAGTAAGTTTTAAAGGGCTGGTGGACAAGGATAAGAGTGGTCCTCGGGTGAATGTGCTAAATTGGGGGAAGGCTAGTTATAACAATATTAGAAGGGAACTGAAAAACCTATATTGGGGCGGATGTTTGAGGGTAAATCAACATCTGACATGTGGAAGGCTTTCAAATGTCAGTTGAAAGGAATTCAGGACCGGCATGTTCCCGCGCGGAAGAAGGATAAATACGGCAAATTTCAGGAACCTTGGATAACGAGAGATATTGTAGGCCTCGTCAAAAAGAAAAAGGAGGCATTTGTCAGGGCTAAAAGGCTGGGAACAGACAAAGCCTGTGTGGAATATAAGGAAAGTAGGAAGGAACCAGGAGTCAGGAGGGCTAAAAGGGGTCACAAAAAGTCATTGGCAAATAGGTTTAAGGAAATTCCCAAGGCTTTTAACACGTACATAAAAAGCATGAGGGTAGCCAGGGAAAGGGTTGGCCCACTGAAGGACAGGCAAGGGAATCTTATGTGTGGAGCCAGAGGAAATGGGGGAGGTACTAAATGAATACTTTGCATCAGTATTCACCGAAGAGAAGGAATTGGTGGATGTTGAGTCTGGAGCCTGGATCACATTGAGATCCAAAAAGACGAGGTGTTGGGCGTCTTGAAAAATATTAAGGTAGATAAGTCCCCAAGATCTACCCCAGAATACTGAAGGAGGCTAGAGATGAAATTGCTGAGGCCTTGACAGAAATCTTTGGATCCTCACTGTCTTCAGGTGATGTCCCGGAGGACTGGAGAATAGCCAATGTTGTTCCTTTGTTTAAGAAGGATAACAAGGATAATCCAGGGAAGTATAGGCCGGTGAGCCTTACGTCAGTGGTAGGGAAATTACTGGAGAGAATTCTTCGAGACAGGATCTACTCCCATTTGGAAGCAAATGGACGTATTAGCGCGAGGCAGCACGGTTTTGTGAAGGGGAGGTCGTGTCTCACTAACTTGATAAAGAGTTTTTTTGAAGAGGTCACAAAGATGATTGATGCAGGTAGGGCAGTGGATGTTGTCTATATGGACTTCAGTAAGGCCTTTGACAAGGTCCCTCATGGCAGACTGGTACAAAAGGTGAAGTCACACGGGATCAGGGGTGAGCTGGCAAGATGGATACAGAACTGGCTAGGTCATAGAACGCAGAGAGTAGCAAAGAAAGGGTGCTTTTCTGATTGAAGTGCTGTGACTAGTGGTGTTCCGCAGGGATCAGTGCTGGGACCTTTGCTGTTCGTAGTATATATAAATGATTTGGAGGAAAATGTAACTGGTCTGATTAGTAAGTTGCGGACCACACAAAGGTTGGTGGAATTGCGGATAGCGATGAGGACTGTCAGAGTATACAGCAGGATTTAGATCGTTTGGAGACTTACGCGACGAGATGGCAGATGGAGTTTAATCCGGACAAATGTGACGTCATGCATTTTGGAAGGTCCAATGAGGGTAGGGAATATACAGTGAATGGTAGAACCCTCAAGAGTATTGACAATCAGAGAGATCTAAGTGTACAGGTCCACAGGTCACTGAAAGGGGCAACACAGGTGGAGAAGGTAGTCAAGAAGGCATACGGCATGCTTGCCTTCATTGGCCGGGGCATTGAGTATAAGAATTGGCAAGTCATGTTGCAGCTGTATAGAACCTTAGTTCGTCCACACTTGGGGTACAGTGTTAAATTCTGGTCGCCACACTACAAGAAAGATGTGGAGGCTTTAGAGAGGGTGCAGAAGAGATTTACCAGGATGTTGCCTGGTATGGAGGGCATTAGCTATGAGGAGCGGTTGAATAAACTCGGTTTGTTCTCCTGGAACGATGGAGGTTGAAGGGCGACCTGATGGAGCTCTACAAAATTATGAGGGGCATAGACAGAGTGGATAGTCAGAGGCTTTTTCACAGGGTAGAGGGGTCAATTACTAGGGGACATAGGTTTAAGGTGCGAGGGGCAAGGTTTAGAGGAGATGCACGGGGCAGGTTTTTTTATACAGAGGATAGTGGGTGCCTGGAACTCGCTGCCGGAGGAGGTGGTGGAAGCAGGGACAATAGTGACATTTAAGGGGCATCTTGACAAATACATGAATAGGATGGGAATAGAGGGATATGGACCCAGGAAGTGTAGAAGATTTTAGTTTAGACGGCCCCATGGTCGGCACAGGCTTGGAGGGCCGACGGACCTGTCCCTGTGCTGTACTTTTCTTTGTTCTTTGTTGTCTTTACTAACCTGTAGGTCAACCCAGTGCGGAGCATGGTCTGAGATTGTGATCGCAGAGTACCACGTGTCCACCACCCCTGTCAGTAAAGCCCTGCTCAAAATAAAGAAATCGATCCGGGAGAACACATTATGCACGTGTGAGTAGAAGGAGAACTCCTTCACCCTCGGCTGCCCAAATCCCCATGGTTCCACGCCCCCATCTGCTCCATGAACCCTTTTAGTTCCTTTGCCATTGCTGGCACTCGACCCGTTTTTGTGCATGACCGCTCTAAACTAGGGTCAATAATGTTGTTGAAGTCCCCTCCCATGACCAACTTATGCGAGTCCGGGTCCGGTATCTTCCCCAGCATCCTCTTTATGAACTCCACATCGTCCCAATTTGGCGCACACACATTTACTAGTACCATCTGCACTCCCTCCAATTTCCCACTGAGCATAATGTGACGATCTCCCATATCCGAAACCATTCTACCCGCCTCAAACACCACCCGCTTGTTGATCAGGATCACGACCCCTCTAGTCTTCCAATCTAGTACCGAGTGAAAGACCTGACTGACCCAATCTTTTCTCAATCTAATCTGATAAGCTACTCCAAGGTGCGTCTCCTGCAGCATTACCACATCCGCCTTCAGTCCTCTCAAATGCGCGAACACGCGTGCCCGCTTGACTGGCCCATTTAGCCCTCGTACATTCCAGGTGATCAGCCTAGTTGGGGGGCTCATTGCCCACACCCTTCGCCGATCAGCCATGCCCTTTCTTGGGCCAGTCTCCAGCCTCCACCGGCCCGCCCCCAGGCAGCCACCGCCCCCGATCTCATCTCTGTCCCTAAGCCACAGTCCCTCCCTCGCCAGCAGAAGATATTCCCCCCTCCCCCCTAAATAACAGCACAATATAAATCGACTCCTTTGATAAGCCTAATAGCTGCTCACCCCTCACTACCTTTCCGTAAGCTAGCCCACCCAGCTAGCTTGGTGGCCCCCACCCCTGCCGCCAGAAAGTCTCCCACCTATTGCCCCCCCGGCGCCAGAAAGTCTCCCACCTATTGTTGCCCCCCCCCCCACCAGCTCATACATACATATTCCAATGACAATTGCCCGACAGAAAAAAGGGGGAAAAACGCTAACAAAGAAAAGATCAAGCAAGAGATCCAGCAAGAGATCCAACATCTAAACAAACACACCTCCATCCCCCAACAGTGCAAATGTAAACTTTAACTCACTCAGCTCTGCAACTGGCCCCAAATCAATACAAATAGCATCCACAAAACGAAAAACGAGAAACTTTTTAAAACATGAACTTTGCAACAAAGTTCAAAAGTTCTCAGTCCACCACCAGTCCTTTCCTTTTCGCGAAGTCCATCGCTTCAGAGAAGGGCCGGATATAGCAGTCCAAACTTCACCTTCTTCTTAAAAAGGGTCGACCTGATCTGGTTAAAGCCCGCTCTTCTCCTGGCCACCTCTGCACTCAGGTCCTGATAGATCCACAGGATACTGTTGTCCCATTTACAGCTCCGTGTCTGCTTGGCCCACTGTAAAATGCGCTCCTTATCCAAGTACCTGTGGAATCTCACCACCATTGCCCTCGGGAGGGGTCTCCCATTTGCGGCTTCCTTGCAAGTGCTCGGTGAGCTCTGTCCACCTCCAAGGGTCAGGAGAATGCCCCATCCCCCAGCAGCTTCTCGAACATGTCCGCTATGTATGCCCCAGCGTCCGCTCCTTCGGACTTCTCCTGGAGCTCGCGATTCTCAAGTTCTGCCGGCGGGACCTCCTCCCTAGGTCCTCCACCTTCTCCAGGAGTCTTTTCTGCTGGTCTCTCAGCATCCCCGCCTCCAACTCCACCGCAGTTTGATGTTCCTCTTGGTCAGCCAGCGCCTGATCTGGATCGCCCGATCTTGGGCATCCAATCTAAGCTCCAGCCGCTCTTAATCGGTTCCAAGCAGTCCCGTTTCTGCTTGGCAAAGCCCACCTGGGTAACTTGCATCAGCTGCTCTGTTGACCGCTGGGTCGACAAGCCAGAGGTCCGGTCCTCCGCCATGCTTCCACCCGTCGCAGCTTCAGCCCAAGCCTTCTCCGTTCATCTGTTTCTGCCTTTGCGAGCACTTCTAGTCCTCCTCTCCATGCACCGATGTGGGAATTCAGTACACAATTGCCTCTGTCATCAATTTTTCAATTCAAGTCCGGTAAAAAAATCGGGGGAAAACGTCCGACCCAAGGGGAGCCACCAAGTGTGCGATTTATTCCTTCATAGCCGCCACCTGAGGTATCATGGGAATGTCACTTTAAGAAGTGATTGTCTGCTCAAGTGGCTGCAGTGATGTCAGAGTGTGGGTGGAGCTGAGCTCTGGCTCTGCTTTTTAGTTTCTCTCTGAGGAAAAGCTTGGGTGAGTCTGTGTTTTTTGGTTTTGTTTTAGTGTTGGAGCTGAAGCCAGCCAAAGGTGTAATTTTTATATCTCTGCAATCTAAAGGCTATCTCTAGATCATTTGGTGAATTCAGAGTGATAACTACTTTCAGTAGAGAATTTAAACCTGATGTGCTTCTGTAAAAAGGATTTTTGTCTTATGGATGTTGGAAGGAAAGTTTAAGTATTACAAAGAACAAAGAAATGTACAGCACAGGAACAGGCCCTTCGGCCCTCCAAGCCCGTGCCGACCATGCTGTCCGACTAAACTACAATCTTCTACACTTCCTGGGTCCGTATCCCTCTATTCCCATCCTATTCATGTATTTGTCAAGATGCCCCTTAAATGTCACTATCGTCCCTGCTTCCACCACCTCCTCCGGTAGCGAGTTCCAGGCACCCACTACCCTCTTGTGTAAAGAACTTGCCTCGTACATCTACTCTAAACCTTGCTCCTCTCACCTTAAACCTATGCCCCCTAGTAATTGACCCCTCTACCCTGGGGAAAAGCCTCTGACTATCCACTCTGTCTATGCCCCTCATAATTTTGTAGACCTCTATCAGGTCGCCCCTCAACCTCCGTCGTTCCAGTGAGAACAAACCGAGTTTATTCAACCGCTCTTCATAGCTAATGCCCTCCATACCATGCAACATTCTGGTAAATCTCTTCTGCACCCTCTCCAAAGTCTCCACATCCTTCTGGTAGTGTGGCGACCAGAATTGAACACTATACTCCAAGTGTGGCCTAACTAAGGTTCTATACAGCTGCAACATGACTTGCCAATTCTTATACTCAATGCCCCGGCCAATGAAGGCAAGCATGCCGTATGCCTTCTTGACTATCTTCTCCACCTGTGTTGCTCCTTTCAGTGACCTGTGGACCTGTACACCTAGATCTCTCTGACTTTCAATACTCTTGAGGGTTCTACCATTCACTGTAGAATGGTACTTTGAATGTTGTATTCTTTGGGGGTTGTATTTGAATTAATGGTTGCTAAAATGTTCACTGTATGTTTTAAAAAGGTTAACTGAGTTCATGTAATAAACATTGTTTTGCTTTAAAAATTATTTTTAAATTTCCGCTGCACCACACCTGTTGAGTGGGCCGTGTGCTCCCCATACCACAATCTAGTAAAAGTCGTGGGTCAGGTGAACTCCATGATACACTTTGGGGTTCTCTAAACCCTGGCCCATAACAGGCGCCACGTGGGAGGCCTGGCCCTGCCAAACCTCCTATTCTACCATTGGGTAGCAAACGCACAGAGGTTGAGTGGGTGGCTGGATGAGCCGGAGGCAGAATGGGTCCAAATGGCGGAGGCCTCTTGTACTGGGATATCGCCACCGCCTTGCTCCCAGCCAACCCCCGCACACATACTCTAGGAGCCTGGTGGTAGTAGTCATATTAAAGACCTGGAACCAGTTAGTGTGCCACTTTAAGCTCAGTGGTAATGCTATGGAGGCCCCCAACTGTAAGAAGCATGGGTTGGATTCTCCGGTTGGCCAGTTGCGTTTTCCAAGGCGGCCGCCCTCACCGGCAGCAGGATTCTCCGTTCCTGCCACCTGTCAATGGTATTTCCCATTGTGACCACCCACGCCACCTGAAAACAGGGTGCGCTGCTGGTGCAACGGAGAACCCGCCTGCGGCGAATCCCGCCCCATAAGCTTGGATAGACGCCATGTTCAAGACATGGAAAGAGGACAGAAGAGTACTGACAGTAAGGAATATGGACCTGGACAGTAGGCAGCAGAGTAGCGATCCTGGGCGAACTGTGGGAGATGTTCTAACTCCCAAAAAGGAACAACTTTCGATACCTGTAGCTGCAAGACAATCTCCGCTAGTAGACCAAGACGTTCCCCCAGCTACCCGGACACACCCTAATGGACAGGATGCTAGCAGGGGACTTGCTTGGGGGGGGACGGCAGGGCGGAGACAAATGTGGCGGACAACGTTTGGAAGAGATCAAGACCCCACTGGACGTAGCGCCACAGAAATGGGGGGAGCAACTAGGCATGGAGATAGGGGGAGAACTCTAGATCGAGTCATTGTACAGGATCAACTTCACCTCTTGTGCAGGGCTAAGCCTAATGCAACTCAAGGTGGTGCACAGATCGCACCTAACCAAGACACAGATGAGCAGATTCTTCCCAGAGATGGAGGACAAGCGCGAGCGATGTCAGGAGGGCCCAGCCAACCACACCTATCGGTTCAGGTCCTATCCCAGACTCAATGGGCTGTGGACAGCCTTCTTCGAGGCCATGTCCAGAACCTCCCCCTCCACCCTCGCTCCCCAGGCCCCACATAAAAGATCAGGGAAACAGAGGAAGGCCCAGAAAACACTATAAGCGAAAGGAATTCAGAGAATAAAGCCATCTCCCAGTCCCGGGACCTGAGGTAGACAGTCCAGAGAAATATCTTACTCTATGTATAAATTCGAAAATTAATGTATTTTATCCTTTGGAGTTCAATGTTTAAATTCTCTTTGTAACAATTATATCAGACTCCCCATCATTACATTTGCAACACTGCAGTTTCCTTCCTGCCAAAATTTCCAAATTTGGCAGCATGGATCTTCACTGTGAGATATACAAAATAATCTCACCTCCATGAAGATATGTTATTTCCTTGACAGTGTCAACAAACTGCCAGAATTTTTCATTATCTTCTTCCGCTACAAACTCACTGCAAAAGAAATGCCAGGTAATATTTTATATTTTAATAAAAAGTAAATTAATATATTCATACAGAATGATTGAAAACAATCGAAAAAAGTTAAACTTGCTTTCAGAGAAAACCCTTGGGAAGACTGCGTGTTTCAGATTTCTGGTAATCTGAGAATGTTAAAATGTAAACATTGTAGAAAAGGGGAAGATTTTGTAACATGTGTTAAGACCACCAAATCAGCACAGAAAGGGATATCAGCACTTTCATATCATAGAATTTACAGTGCAGAAAGAGGCCATTCGGCCCATCGAGTCTGCACCGGCTCTTGGAAAGAGCACCCTACCCAAGGTCAACACCTCCACCCTATCCCCATAACCCAGTAACCCCACCCAACACTAAGGGCAATTCTGGACACTAAGGGCAATTTATCATAGCCAATCCACCTAACCTGCACATCTTTGGACTTACAATGAGTTCAAGTTACTTTCTTCCATGTCTTCCAATTTACAGAATATGAAAACATACTCTCGTAAATTATCCCTCTCTGCATACTAATGGTTCACCAAGACACAGAATTGTTATAGAACATAGAACAGTACAGCACAGTACAGGCTGTTTGGCCCACGATGTTGTGCCGACCATTTATCCAAATCTAAAATCAATCCAACCTACACCCTTCAGTTTATTGCTTTCCATGTGCCTGTCCAAGAGTCGCTTAAATGTCCCGAATGACTCTGACTCCACCACCTCCGCTGGCAGTGCATTCCACGCACCCACCACTCTCTGGGTAAAGAACATACCTCTGACATCTCCCCTATACCTTCCTCCAATCACCTTAAAATTATGTCCCCTCGTAACATCCATTTCCGCCCTGGGGGAAAGTCTCTGGCTATCCACTCTATCCATGCCTCTCATCATCTTGCACACCTCAATCAAATCACCTCTCTTCCTTCTTCACTCCAATAAGAAAAGCCCTAGCTCCCTCAACCTTTCTTCATATGACATGCCCATCAGTCCAGGCAGCATCCTGGTAAATCTCCTCTGCATTAAAGCATCCACACCCTTCCTAGAATGAGGCGACCAGAACTGGACACAATATTCCAAGTGTGGTCTAACCAGGGTTTTATAAAGCTGCAGCAAAATCTCGCGGCTCTTAAACTCAATCCCCCGATTTAAAAAAGCCACCATATGTCTTCTTAACAACCCTATCAACCTGGATGGCAACTTTGAGGAATCTATGTACGTGGACCCCAAGATCCCTATGTTATGGTGCAGGAGGAGGCCATTTGGTGCATCGTGTCTGCACCAGCTTTCCAAACAAGCATTATGGTTCACAAAGAAGAGGAACAGAAGAGGCCATTCGGTCATTTGAGCCTGCTCCACCATTCATTACGTTCATGGTTATTCATCCAAGTCAATAGCCTAATCTTGCTTTCCCCCCATATCCTTTGAACCCCTTCATCTCAAATGCTGTATCTAACTGCTACTTGAAACGATACAGTGTGGAATTCTCCGTCGGCGGGATTCTCGGGTCCGCCAGTAGAGCACACCCACCGACGGCATGGGGCGGTCACAATAGGGAATCCTATCCAACAGGGGGCAGTAGAGCGGAGCTGCTGCTGATTGGCTGTTGCGGGGGAAATTTGCATACGTGCATTGTGGTCACCCTAACTTCAAGGTGTACTTGAGCAAGAGACCCTAGCTGTTCAAGTGAAGACAAGCATCCAGCAGAGGGCAGTAGAGCAGAGCTGCTGATTGGCTGTTGCAGGGGAAATTTGCATACGTGCGTTGTGGTCACCCTAACTTCAAGGTGGTTTGTGGAGGAGCTGTTGTCAAGTGACACTTAATCCCGAAACACTTCTTCAGTTTCTCCCTCCTACCCGCTCCTCTAACCAAAAAAAAACAACCGCTGTAAAGATCAAAAGGAAGGCTCGAGGGCAGGTAGAAGTAGAAAGAAGTTGAACCGTGACGTCACAGCCTGCAAGTAAGGGATTGGCAGGTGACTGGTAAGTAGCTTTTCTTTCATTTTCTCTCAGATATTATCGTGCGGGGCGCAGTGGTTGCTGAGTGAGTGCTTGCTGAGAAGGGGAGTAAATTTTTTTTTTAAATTACTATAGGGAGGTTCCAGCTGAATCCGGTCGGAGTGAGGACAGAGTGACTGCTGGGTAAATAGTAAAGATTTAAATTGTTTGCGCAGGCCAATAACAGCTGACTGCTGTTTTTGTGTGGGACGCAGTGGTTGCTGGTTAAGTGTTTTATTTTTATTTAAGTTGGGCAGTTTCTAAACCCTAGACACTATACTTGTAGTGTTCCCCCACCCTTCCACCTCCTTGAACCTAAGGGGTAGAGTGAATAACAGGTAAGCTCTTTCTTTCTTTTTTTATCTAGAGGGGATGGCAGGGAAGGTAGTGCAATGTTCCTCCTACAGAATGTTAGAGGTGAGGGACGCCGTCAGTGTCCCTGCTGATTTCATCTGTGGGAAGTGCACCCATCTCCAGCTCCTCAGAAACCGCATTAGGGAACTGGAACTGGAGCTGGATGAACTTCGGACCATTCGGGAGGCAGAGGTGGTCATAGATAGAAGCTTCAGGGATATAGTTACTCCGAAGAATAAAGATAGATGAGTGACAGTGAGAGGGGCTGGGAGGAAGCAGTCAGTACAGGGATCCCGTGTGGTCGTTCCCCTTAGTAACAAGTATACCGCTTTGGATACTGTTGGGGGGGGGGGGAAACTTACCAGGGGTAAGCCATGGGGTACAGGTCTCTGGCACAGAGTCTATCCCTGTTGTTCAGAAGGGAAGGGGGGAGAGGAGTAGGGCATTAGTCATTGGAGACTCCATAGTTAGGGGCATAGATACAAGATTCTGTGGGAACGAGAGAGACTCGCGGTTGGTGTGTTGCCTCCCAGGTGCCAGGGTGCGTGATGTCTCGGATCGTTTTTTCGGGATCCTTAAGGGGGAGGGGGAGCAGTCCCAAGTCGTGGTCCACATAGGTACCAACGACATAGGTAGCAAAAGGGAGAGGGATGTAAAGCAGGAATTCAGGGAGCGACGGTGGAAATTTAGATCTAGGACCAACAGAGTTATTATCTCTGGGTTGTTACCCGTGCCACGTGCTAGCGAGTCGAGGAATAGGGAGAGAGAGGAGTTGAACACGTGGCTACAGGGATGGTGCAGGAGGGAGGGTTTCAGATTTCTGGATAATTGGGCCTCATTCTGGGGTCGGAGGGACCTCTACAAACGGGATGGTCTACACCTGGACCAGAGGGGTACCAATAATCTGGGGGGAAAATTTGCTAATGCTCTTCGGGAGGGTTTAAACTAGTTCAGTAGGGGCTTGGGAACCTGAATTGTAGCTCCAATATACAGGAGGTTGAGAGTAGTGAGGTCATGAGTAAGGTTTCAAAGTTGCAGGAGTGTACCGGCAGGCAGGAAGGAGTTTAAAGTGTGTCTTCTTCAATGCCAGGAGCATCGGGAATAAGGTGGGTGAACTTGCAGCATGGGTTGGTACCTGGGACTTCGATGTTGTGGCCATTTCAGAGACATGGATAGAGCAGGAACAGGAATGGTTGCTGCAGGTGCTGGGTTTAGATATTTCAGTAAACTCAGGGAAGGTGGTAAAAGAGGGGGAGGTGTGGCATTGTTAGTCAAGGACAGTATTACGGTGGCAGAAAGGACGTTTGATGAGGACTCGTCTACTGAGGTAGTATGGGCTGAGGTTAGAAAGAGGAAAGGAGAGGTCACCCTGTTAGGAGTTTTCTATAGGCCTCCGAAAAGTTCCAAAGATGTAGAGGAAAGGATTGCAAAGATGATTCTGGATAGGAACGAAAGCAACAGGGTAGCTGTTATGGGGGACTTTAACTTTCCAAATATTGACTGGAAACGCTATAGTTCGAGTACTTTAGATGGGTCCGTTTTTGTCCAATGTGAGCAGGATGGTTTCCTGACACAGTATGTAGATAGGCTAACGAGAGGCAAGGCCATATTGGATTTGGTACTGGGTAATGAACCAGGACAGGTTTTAGATTTGGAGGTAGGCGAGAACTTTGCTGATAGTGACCACAATTCGATTACGTTTACTTTAGTGATGGAAAGGGACAGGTATATGCCGCAGGGCAAGAATTATATCTGGGGGAAAGGCAATTATGATGCGATGAGGCAAGACTTAGGATGCATCGGATGGAGAGGAAAACTGCAGGGAATGGGCACAATGGATATGTGGAGTTTGTTCAAGGAACAGCTACTGCGTGTCCTTGATAAGTATGTACCTGTCAGGCAGGGAGGAAGTGGTCGAGCGAGGGAACCGTGGTTTACTAAAGCAGTCGAAACACTTGTCAAGAGGAAGAAGGATGCTTATGTAAAGATGAGACATGAAGGTTCAGTTAGGGCCCTCGAGAGTTACAAATGAGTTAGGAAGGACCTAAAGAGAGAGCTAAGAAGAGCCAGGAGGCGACATGAGAAGTCTTTGGCAGGTACGATCAAGGATAACCCTAAAGCTTTCTATAGATATGTCAGGAATAAAAGAATGACTGGGGTAAAAGTAGGGCCAGTCAAGAACAGTAGTGGGAAGTTGTGCGTGGAGTCCGAGGAGATAGGAGAGGTGCTAAATGAATATTTTTCGTCAGTATTCACACAGGAAAAAGACAATGTTGTCGAGGAGAAGACTGAGATTCAGGCTACTAGACTAGAAGGGCTTGAGGTGTTGAGGAGGTGTTAGCAATTCTGGAAAGTGTGAAAATAGATAAGTCCCCTGGGCCGGATGGGATTTATCCTAGGATTCTCTGGGAAGCTTGGGAGGAGATTGCTGAGCCTTTGGCTTTGACCTTTAAGTCATCTTTGTCTACAGGAATAGTGCCAGAAGACTGGAGGATAGCAAATGTTGTCCCCTTGTTCAAGAAGGGGAGTAGAGACAACCCCGGTAACTATAGACCAGTGAGCCTTACTTCTGTTGTGGGCAAAGTCTTGGAAAGGTTTATAAGAGATAGGATGTATAATCATCTGGAAAGGAATAATTTGATTAGAGATAGTCAACACTGTTTTGTGAAGGGTAAGTCGTGCCTCAAAAACCTTATTGAGTTCTTTGAGAAGGTGACCAAACAGGTGGATGAGGGTAAAGCAGTTGATGTGGTGTATATGGATTTCAGTAAAGCGTTTGATAAGGTTCCCCACGGTAGGCTACTGCAGAAAATACGGAGGCATGGGATTCAGGGTGATTTAGCAGTTTGGATCAGAAATTGGCAAGCTGGAAGAAGACAGCTGGTTTAGCTCACTGGGCTAAATCGCTGGCTTTTAAAGCAGACCAAGGCAGGCCAGCAGCATAGTTCAATTCCCGTACCAGCCTCCCCGAACAGGTGCCGGAATGTGGGGACTAGGGGCTTTTCACAGTAACTTCCTTGAAGCCTACTCGTGACAATAAGCGATTTTCATTTTTCATTTCACAAAGGGTGGTGGTTGATGGGAAATGTTCAGACTGGAGTCCAGTTACTAGTAGTGTACCACAAGGATCTGTTTTGGGGCCACTGCTGTTTGTCATTTTTATAAATGACCTGGAGGAGGGTGTAGAAAGGATGGGTGAGTAAACTTGCAGATGACACTAAAGTCGGTGGAGTTGTGGACAGTGCAGAAGGAAGTTACAAGTTACAGGGGGATATAGATAAGCTGCAGCGCTGGGCCGAGAGGTGGCAAATGGAGTTCAATGCAGAAAAGTGTGAGGTGATTCATTTTGTAAGGAATAACAGGAAGACAGAGTACTGGGTTAATGGTAAGATTCTTGGTAGTGTGGATGAGCAGAGATCTCGGTGTCCATGTACATTGATCCCTGAAAGTTGCCACCCAGGTTGAGAGGGTTGTTAAGAAGGCATACGGTGTGTTCGCTTTTATTGGTAGAGGGATTGAGTTTCAGAGCCATGAGGTCATGTTGCAGCTGTACAAAACTCTGGTGCGGCGGCATTTGAAGTATTGCGTGCAATTCTGGTCGCCGCATTATAGGAAGGATGTGGAAGCATTGGAAAGGGTGCAGAGGAGAATTACCAGAATGTTGCCTGGTATGGAGGGAAGATCTTATGAGGGAAGGCTGAGGGACTTGAGGCTGTTTTCATTAGAGAGAAGGTTAAGAGGTGACTTAATTGAGGCATACAAGATGATCAGAGAATTAGATAGGGTGGACATTGAGAGCCTTTTTCCTCAGATGGTGTTGTCTAGCACGAGGGGACATAACTTTAAATTGAGGGGAGATAGATATAGGACAGATGTCAGAGGTAGGTTCTTTACTCAGAGAGTAGTAAGGGCGTGGAATGCCCTGCCTGCAACAGTAGTGGACTCGCCAACACGAAGGGCATTCAAATGGTCATTGGATAGACATATGGACGATAAGGGAATAATATAGATGGGCTTTAGAGTGGTTTCACAGTTCGGTGCACCATCAAGGGCCGAAGGGCCTGTACTGCGCTGTAATGTTCTATGTCCTATTGGCCGGCTGCGGGAACGAAGAATACCGCTGCCGGCGAGGGTGCGCCGCCCATGAAAGCCTAGCTGGCCATGCTTAATTGCCCTTAGTGTTCAAAATTGCCCTTAGTGTTGGGTGGGGTTACTGGGTTATGGGGATAGGATGGAGGTGTGGACCTTGGGTCGGGTGCTCTTTCCAAGAGCCGGTGCAGACTCGATGGGCTGAGTGGCCTTCCTTCTGCACTGTAAATTTTATGAAATCAACTGCTTCTTGTGGTCACAAATTCCACAGGCTCACAACTCTCTGCTGAAGAAATTTCTCCTAATTTATGTCCTAAATGGTCTATCCGTATCCTCAGACAGTGGCCCCTGGTTCTGGACACACCCACCATCGGGAACATCCTTCCTGCATCTACCCTGTTTAGTCCTGTTAGAATTTTCTAGGTTCCTATGAGATCCCCCATGAGATGGTCTAATTACCATCCCCTGCCTTTTCACCCTGCACATTGTTTCTATTCAACTAATCATCTAATACCTTCTTGAATGCTTCGATTAAACCTGCCTCCACCACACTTCTAGGCAGTGAATCGCAGACCTAAACTACTCATTGTGCGCAATTTTCAAATATTGTGGCTAAGTGTCAGTTTTTGCAGGAAAACCAGTGATGCCTGCTGGCTTCATCAGCAAGAAACCTCACCGTATCTTCAGGTACTTTTTTTAAAAATTCACCAGTTGCACACTGTGCCCATGGTGGTCTGACTTTGATTCACCTGCCCCAGCATCACTTTAGAACATTAGAACATTAGAGGCCCTTCGGCCCTCGATGTTGCGCCAACCTGTGAAACCAATCTAAAGCCCATCTGCACTATTCCTTATCATCCATATGTTTATCCAATGACCATTTAAATGCCCTTAATGTTGGCGAGTCCACTACTGTTGCAGGCAGGGCATTCCATGCCCTTACTACTCTCTGAGTAGAGAACCTACCTCTGACATCTGTCCTATTTCTATCTCCCCTCAATTTAAAGCTATGTCCCCTCGTGCTAGCCATCACCATCCAAGGAAAAAGGCTCTCACTGTCCACCCAATCTAATCCTCTGATCAGGGGTGAGCTGGCAAGGTGGATACAGAACTGGCTAGGCCATAGAAGGCAGAGAGTAGCAATGGAAGGATGCTTTTCTCATTGGAGGGCTATGACCAGTGGTGTTCCACAGGGATCAGTGCTGGGACCTTTGCTCTTTGTAGTATATATAAATGATTTGGAGGAAAATGTAACTGGTCTGATTAGTTAGTTTGCAGACGACACAAAGGTTGGTGGAATTGCGGATAGCAATGAGGACTGTCGGAGGATACAGCAGGATTTAGATTGTTTGGAGACTTGGGCGGAGAGATGGCAGATGGAGTTTAATCCGGACAAATGTGAGGTAATGCATTTTGGAAGGTCTAATGCAGGTAGGGAATATACAGTGAATGGTAGAACCCTCAAGAGTATTGAAAGTCAAAGAGATCTAGGAGTACAGGTCCACAGGTCATTGAAAGGGGCAACACAGGTGGAGAAGGTAGTCAAGAAGGCATACGGCATGCTTGCCTTCATTGGCCGGGGCATTGAGTATAAGAATTGGCAAGTCATGTTGCAGCTGTATAGAACCTTAGTTAGGCCACACTTGGAGTATAGTGTTCAATTCTGGTCGCCACACTACCAGAAAGATGTGGAGGCTTTAGAGAGGGTGCTGAAGAGATTTACCAGAATGTTGCCTGGTATGGAGGGCATTAGCTATGAGGAGCGGTTGAATAAACTCGGTTTGTTCTCACTGGAACGAAGGAGGTTGAGGGGAGACCTGATAGAGGTATACAAAATTATGAGGGGCATAGACAGAGTGGATAGTCAGAGGCTTTTCCCCAGGGTAGAGGGGTCAATTACTAGGGGGCATAGGTTTAAGGTGAGAGGGGCAAGGTTTAGAGTAGATGTACGAGGCAAGTTTTTTACGCAGAGGGTAGTGGGTGCCTGGAACTCGCTACCGGAGGAGGTGGTGGAAGCAGGGACGATAGTGACATTTAAGGGGCATCTTGACAAATACATGAATAGGATGGGAATAGAAGGATACGGACCCAGGAAGTGTAGAAGATTGTAGTTTAGTCGGGCAGCATGGTCGGCACGGGCTTGGAGGGCCGAAGGGCCTGTTCCTGTGCTGTACATTTCTTTGTTCTTTATTCTTTGTTCTTGTATGCCTCCATTAGGTCACCTCTTAACCTTCTTCTCTCTAACGAAAACAGCCTCAAGTCCCTCAGCCTTTCCTCATAAGATCTTCCCTCCATACCAGGCACCATCCTGGTAAATCTCCTCTGCACCCTTACCAATGCCTCCACATCCTTCCTATAATGCAGTGACCAGAACTGCACACAATACTCCAAATGCGGCCGCACCAGAGCTCTGTATAGCTGCAACATGACCTCATGGCTCCGAAACTCAATCCCTCTACCAATAAAAGTAAACACCATACGCCTTCTTAACAACCCTATGAACCTGGGTGGCAACTTTCAGGGATCTATGTACATGGACACTGAGATCTCTCTGTTGATCCACACTACCAAGAATCTTACCATTAGCCCAGTACTCTGTATTCCTGTTACTCCTTCCAGAATGAATCACCTCACGCTTTTCTGCATTAAACTCCATTTGCCACTTCTCAGCCCAGTTCTGCAGCTTATCTATGTCCCTCTGTAACCTGCAACATCCTTCCGCACTGTCCACAACTCCACCGACTTTAGTGACATCCGCAAATTTACTCACCCATCCTTCTACGCCCTTCTCCAGGTCATTTATAAAAATAACAAACAGCAGTGGCCCCAAAACAGATCCTTGTGACTGAACTCCAGGCTGAACATTTCCCATCAACCACCACCCTCTGTCTTCTTACAGCTAGCCAATTTCTGATCCAAACCGCTAATACACCTTCAATCCCATGCCACCGTATTTTCTGCAATAGCCTACCAGAGGGAGCCTTATCAAACGCTTTACTGAAATCCATACACACATCAACTGCTTTGCCCTCGTCCACCAGTTTGGTCACCTTCTCAAAGAACTCAATAAGGTTTGTGAGGCACGACCTACCCTTCACAAAACCGTGTTGACTATCTCTAATCAAATTATTCCTCTTATAATCCTTTCCAAGACTTTGCCCCCAACAGAAGTAAGGCTCACTGGTCTATAGTTACCGGGGTTGTCTCTACTCCCCTTCTTGAACAAGGGGACAACACTTGCTATCCTCCAGTCTTCTGGCACTATTCCTGTAGACAATGATGACATAAAGTTCAAAGCCAAAGGCTCAGCAATCTCCTCCCTAGCTTCCCAGAGAATCCTAGGATAAATCCCATCCAGCCCTGGGGACTTACCTATTTTAACAGTTTCCAGAATTGTTGACACCTCCTCCTGATGAACCTCAATCCCATCTAGTCTAGTAGCCTGAATCTCAGTATTCTCCTCGACAACTTGTCTTTTTCCTGTGTGAATACTGACGAAAAATATTCATTTAACGCCTCTCCTATCTCCTCGGACTTGACTCACAACTTCCCACTACTGTCCTTGACTGGCCCTGCTCTTATCTAGTCATTCTTTCATTCCTGACATACCTATAGAAAGCTTTAGGGTTTTCCTTGATCTTAGCTGCCAAGGACTTCTCATGTCCCCTCCTGGCTCTTCTTAGCTCTCTCTTTAGGTCCTTCCTGGCTAACTTGTAACTCTCAAATGCCCTAACTGAACCTTCACGTCTCACCTTTACATAAGCCTCCTTCTTCCTCTTAACAAGCGATTCAACTACTTTAGTAAACCACGGTTCCCTCGCTCGACCACTTCCTCCCTGCCGGACAGGTACATACTTATCAAGGACACGCAGTAGCTGTTCTTTGAACAAGCTCCGCATTTCAATAGTGCCCATCCCCTGCAGTTTCCTTCCCCATGCGATGCATCTAATCGCATCATAATTGCCTTTCCGCCAGCTATAACTCTTGCCCTGCGGTATATACCTATCCCTTTCCATTGCTAAAGTAAACGTAACCGAATTGTGGTCACTATCACCAAAGTGCTACCACTACCTACAAATCTAACACCTGGCCTGGTTCATTACCCAGTACCAAATCCACTGTGGCCTCGCCTCTCGTTGGCCTATCTACATACTATGTCAGGAAACCCTCCTGCACACATTGGACAAAAACTGATCCATCTAAAATACTCGAACTATTGCGTTTCCAGTCAATATTTGTAAAGTTAAAGTCGCCCATAACAACTACCCTGTTACTTTCGTTCCTATCCAGAATCATCTTTGCAGTCCTTTCCTCTCCATCTCTGGAACTTTTCGGAGGCCTCCCAACAGGGTGACCGCTCCTTTCCTGTTTCTAACCTCAGCCCATACTCCCTCAGTAGACGAGTCCTCGTCAAACGTCCTTTCTGCCACCGTAATACTGTCCTTGACTAACAATGCCACCCCTCCTCTTTTACCACCTGCCCGGAGCTTACTGAAACATCTAAACCCCGGAACCTGCAACAACCATTCCTGTCCCTGCTCTATCCATGTCTCCGAAATGGCCACAACATCGAAGACCCATGTGCCAACCCATGCTGCAAGTTCACCCACCTTATTCCGGATGCTCCTGGTTGTTGAAGTAGACACACTTCAAACCACCTCCCTGCCTGCCGGTACACTCCTGCGACCTTGAAACCTTACTCATGACTACTCTCAACCTCCTGTACACTGGAGCTACAATTCAGATTCTCATCCCCCTGCTCAGTTAGTTTAAACCCTCCCGAAGAGCATTAGCAAATTTCCCCCCCAGGATATCGGTACCCCTTTAGTTCAGGTGTAGACCATCCCGTTTGTAGAGGTCCCACCTACCCCAGAATGAGCCCCAATTATCCAGGTCTCTGAATCCCTCTCTCCTGCCCCATCCCTGTAGCCACGTGTTCAACTGTTCTCTCTACCGATACCTCGTCTTGCTAGCACGTGGCACGGGTAACAACCCAGAGATAATAATTCTGTTTGTTCTACCTCTAAGATTCCACCCTAGCTCCCTGAATACCTGCCTTACATCCCCATCCCTTTTCCTATCTACGTACTTGGTGCCTATGTGGACCACGACTTGGGGCTGCTCCCCCTCCCCCTTAAGGATCCCGAAAACACAAATCCGAGACGTCATGGACCCTGGCACCTGGGAGGCAACACACCAACCGCGTGCCTCTCTCGTTCACACAGAATCTCCTATCTGTACCCCTAACTATGGAGTCCCCAATGACTAATGCTCTACTCCTCTCCCCCCTTCCCTTCTGAGCAACAGGGACAGACTCTGTGCCAGAGACCTGTAGCCCATGGCTTACCCCTGGTAAGTCCCTCCCCCCACCAGTATCCAAAGCGGTATACTTGTTACTAAGGAGAACGACCACAGGGGATCCTTGTACTGACTGCTTCCTCCCAGCCCCTCTCACCATCACCCATCTATCTTCATTCTTCGGAGTAACCACATCCCTGAAGCTTCTATCTAAGACCACCGCTGCCTCCCGAATGATCCGAAGTTCATCCAGCTTCAGTTCCCTAACGTGGTTTTTGAGGAGCTGGAGATGGGTGCACTTCCCACAGGTGAAATCAGCAGGGACACTGACAGTGTCCCTCACCTCAAACATTCTGCAGGAGGAACATTGCACTGCCTTCCCTGCCTTCCCCTCTAGATAACTTGCGGATAAAACAAGAAAAAGAAAGAAAGAAAGAGCCTACCTGATATTCACTCAACCCCTTAGGTGAGAGGAAGTGGCTCCTCTCCCACGCTTTTAAATCTCTGGCTCCTCTCCTGCTTTTAAATCTCCGGCTCCTCTCCCGCGCTTTTAAATCTCCGGCTCCTCTCCCGCTTTTAAATATCCGGCTCCTATCCCGCGCTTTTAAATCTCCGGCTCCTCTCCCGCTTTTTAAATCTCCATCTCCTCTCCTGCGCTTTTTTGAGCTCATCAATTAGGGGGCCGCACAGCTTAAACATCTCACCAGCACTCATTCCAAGTTCAGTCAGCAGGATGGCAGCCGGGAAGACAGCCGCAGGGTTTTCAGGGGAGTACTCACCTGGACCAGAGGGGTACCAAGATTCTGGGGGGGAAATTTGCTAATGCTCTTCGGGAGGGTTTAAACTACTTCAGCAGGGGCTTGGGAATCTGAATTGTAGCTCCAGTATACAGGAGGTTGAGAGTAATGAGGTCATGAGTAGGGTTTCAAAGTTGCAGGAGTGTACCGGCAGGCAGGAAGGTGGTTTAAAGTGTGTCTTCTTCAATGCCAGGAGCATCCGGAATAAGGTGGGTGAACTTGCGGCTTGGGTTGGTACCTGGGACTTCGATGTTGTGGCCATTTCGGAGACATGGATAGAGCAGGGACAGGAATGGTTGTTTCAGGTACCGGGATGTAGATATTTCAGTAAGCTCAGGGAAGGTGGTAAAAGAGGGGGAGGGGTGGCATTGTTAGTCAAGGACAGTATTACGGTGGCAGAAAGGACGTTTGATGAGGACTCGTCTACTGAGGTAGTATGGGCTGAGGTTAGAAACAGGAAAGGAGAGGTCACCCTGTTAGGGGTTTTCTATAGGCCTCCGAAAAATTCCAGAGATGTAGAGGAGAGGATTGCAAAGATGATTCTGGATAGGAGCGAAAGCAACAGGGTAGTTGTTATGGGGGACTTTAACTTTCCAAATATTGACTGGAAACGCTATAGTTCGAGTACATTAGATGGGTCCGTTTTTGTCCAATGTGTGCAGGAGGGTTTCCTGACACAGTATGTAGATAGGCCAACGAGAGGCGAGGCCATATTGGATTTGGTACTGAGTAATGAACCAGGACAGGTGTTAGATTTGGAGGTTGGTGAGCACTTTGGTGATAGTGACCACAATTCGATTACGTTTACTTTAGTGATGGAAAGGGATAGGTATATACCGCAGGGCAAGAGTTATATCTGGGGGAAAGGCAATTATGATGCGATGAGGCAAGACTTAGGATACATCGGATGGAGATGAAAATTGCAGGGGATGGGCACAATGGAAATGTGGAGCTTGTTCAAGGAACAGCTACTGCGTGTCCTTGATAAGTATGTACCTGTCAGGCAGGGAGGAAGTGGTCGAGTGAGGGAACCGTGGTTTACTAAAGCAGTCGAAACACTTGTCAAGAGGAAAACGGAGACTTATGTAAAGATGAGACATGAAGGTTCAGTTAGGGCGCTCGAGAGTTACAAGTTAGCTAGGAAGGACCTAAAGAGAGAGCTAAGAAGAGCCAGGAGGGGACATGAGAAGTTTTTGGCAGGTCGGATCAAGGATAACCCTAAAGCTTTCTATAGCTATGTCAGGAATAAAAGAATGACTAGGGTAAGAGTAGGGCCAGTCAAGGACAGTATTGGGAAGTTGTGCTTGGAGTCCGAGGAGATAGGAGAGGTGCTAAATGAATATTTTTTGTCAGTATTCACACAGGAAAAAGACAATGTTGTCGAGGGGAAGACTGAGATTCAGGCGACTAGACGAGAAGGGCTTGAGGTTCATAAGGAGGAGGTGTTAGCAATTCTGGAAAGTGTGAAAATAGATAAGTCACCTGGGCCGGTTGGGATTTATCGTAGGATTCTCTGGGAAGCTAGGGAGGAGATTGCTGAGCCTTTGGTCTAGATCTTTAAGTCATCTTTGTCTACAGGAATAGTGCCAGAAGACTGGAGGATAGCAAATGTTGTCCCCTTGTTCAAGAAGGGGATAGAGATAACCCCGGTAACTATAGACCAGTGAGCCTTACTTCTGTTGTGGGAAAAATCTTGGAAAGGTTTATAAGAGATCGGGTGTATAATCATCTGGAAAGGAATAATTTGATTAGAGATAGTCAACACGGTTTTGTGAAGGGTAGGTCGTGCCTCACAAACCTTATAGAGTTCTTTGAGAAGGTGACCAAACAGGTGGATGAGGGTAAAGCAGTTGATGTGGTGTATATGGATTTGAGTAAAGCGTTTGATAAGGTTCCCCATGGTAGGCTACTGCAGAAAATACGGAGGCATGGGATTCAGGGTGATTAAGCAGTTTGGATCAGGAATTGGCTAGCTGGAAGAAGACAAAGGGTGGTGGTTGATGGGAAATGTTCAGACTGGAGTCCAGTTACTAGTGGTGTACCATAAGGATCTGTTTTGGGGCCACTGATGTTTGTCATGTTTATAAATGACCTGGAGGAGGGCTTGGAAGGATGGGTGAGTAAATTTGCTGATGACACTAAAGTCGGTGGAGTTGTGGACAGTGCGGAAGGATGTTACAAGTTACAGAGGGACATAGATAAGCTGCAGCGCTGGGCTGAGAGGTGGCAAATGGAGTTTAATGCAGAAAAGTGTGAGGTGATTCATTTTGGAAGGAATAACAGGAAGACTATGTACTGGGCTAATGGTAAGATTCTTGGTAGTGTGGATGAGCAGAGAGATCTCGGTGTCCATGTACATAGATCCCTGAAAGTTGCCACCCAGGTTGAGAGGGTTGTTAAGAAGGCGTACAGTGTGTTAGCTTTTATTGGTAGAGGGATTGAGTTTAGGAGCCATGAGGTCATGTTGCAGATATACAACACTGGCGCGGCCGCATTTGGAGTATTGTGTGCAATTCTGGTCGCCGCATGATAGGAAGGATGTGGAAGTATTGGAAAGGGTGCAGAGGAGATTTACCAGAATGTTGCCTGGTATGGAGGGAAGATCTTATGAGGAAAGGCTGAGGGACTTGAGGCTGTTTTCGTTAGAGAGAAGAAGGTTAAGAGGTGACTTAATTGAGGCATATAAGATGATCAGAGGATTGGATAGGGTGGACAGTGAGAGCCTTTTTCCTCGGATGGTGATGTCTAGCACAAGGGGACATGCCTTTAAATTGAGGGGAGATAGATATAAGACAGATGTCAGAGGTAGGTTCTTTACTCAGAGAGTAGTAAGGGCGTGGAATGCCCTGCCTGCAACAGTAGTGGACTCGCCAACACTAAGGACATTCAAATGGTCATTGGATAGACATATGGACAATAAGGAAATAGTGTAGAAGGGCTTTAGAGTGGTTTCACAGGTTGGCGCAACATCGAGGGCCGAAGGGCCTGCACTGCGCTGTAATGTTCTATGTCTATGTATAAAGTGCAGGATGTTGTGGAGCAGAGGCGACCTCCTCTACCCTCAAAAGGGCAGAAGGTCTGCCAGCAAGGGTACCAAACCCGCATCAGAGGCGGTGGCAAAACTAGTGAGCACAAGCGCACTGCACAGGACAGGCATAAAATGCAGGAAGATGATGAGTGATAAGTCACTCTTCCCATCTGTCACCACTCACATGAGGATCACACTTCCACTGGGACCTCACTCGCTGCCACCTCATGGGATTCCACCACTTGACCTCCCACACCCCTGTTTGTCTAAACTTCGGCTCCTCTCCTCATCAAATCTCAACTCCCACTCATCAAACACACATGTCAGGCATTCATACCATTTGACCACACACATTTCCGGTTTACACTCCCCCCATCATTTCAGAAATAAAAAAGGGGCGATCACTTTGCTGGGACTATACTACAGGCCTCCCAAAATTAGAAGGAGATATGTCGGCAAATCACAGAAGTGTGAGAGGAATATGGTTGTAGTAGTAAGAGATTTCAGTTGGGACGATGAGGTTCTAGAGCACATTAAGAATAATAAGGATGAGGTATTAGATGTTTAAGCAGCATAAAGGTGCATAAATCCACAGGGCCTGATGAGATGTATCCCAGGCTGCTATGGGGACAGGGGTGGAGATTGCAGGGGCCCCGACAGAGATATTTAAATCTTTGCTGGCCACAGGTGACTGGAGGATAGCTAATTTAAGAAGGGCAGCAGGGATAAGGCCGGTGATTATAGGCCAGTTAATCTAATATCAGTGGTAGAGAAATTATTGGAAAAAAATTTGAGGGACAGGATTAATTAACACTTGGAATTGTTGGGTGGAGATCCTGTCTAACTAATTTAATTGAGCTTTTTGAAAAAGTAATTAAATGTATTGATGAAGATCTATGTTCTATAGTGCAGTTGATGTGGTTTACATGGGCTTCAGTAAGGCCTCAGACAAGGTCCCACATGGAAGGCTGGTGGTGGGAGCCTTGTTGTTTGTTATATACATTAACGACTTGGATTTGAATTTAGAAGGTAGAATTAGTAAGTTTTCAGATGACAAGAAAATTGGTGGTGTTGTTGATAGCCTATATAGACGGATACGGATTAGCTGGTAAATTGGACAGAGCAATGGCAGATGGAATTTAATCCTGATAAGTGTGCGGTGGTGCATTTTGGGAGGTCTAATAAGGGTAGGAATTAAACATTGACGGTAGGTCCCGAAGGAGTATTGAGGTACAAAGGGATGTTGGTATCTTGGGCAGCACTGTAGCATAGTGGTTAGCACAATGGCTTCACAGCGCCAGGGTCCCAGGTTCGATTCCCGGCTTTGGTCACTGTCTGTGCGGAGTCTGCATGTTCTTACTGTGTTTGCGTGGGTTTCTTCCGGGTGCTCCGGTATCCTCCTACAGTCCAAAGATGTGCAGGGTAGGTGGATTGGCTATGCTAAATTGTTCTTAGTGTCCAAAAAAAGAAAGATAAGGTGGAGTTACGGGGATAGGGTTGAAGTGTGGGGAAAGGGTGGAAATGTGGGCTTAGGTAGTGTGCTCTTTCCAAGGGCCGGTGCAGACTCGATAGGCCGAATGGCCTCCTTCTGCACTGTAAATTTTGTGATTCTGTGAAGTCCATGGATCCCTGAAGATGGCAGTACAGGTAGATTGGGTGGTGAAGAAGGCAATGCTTGCCTTCATTAGCCAGGGCATAGAATATCGGAGCAGGGAGGTCTTGATACAACTTTATAACACATTGGTTGGGCCACAGGTGGAATATTGTGTGCAGTTCTGGTTGCTACACCACGGAAGGACGTGATTGTGCTGGAAAGGGTGCAGAGGAGATTCACAAGGATGTTACCTGGGATGAAAAATTTCAACTATGAGGAGAGACTGGATAGGTTTGGTTTGTTTGCCCTGCTGCAGAGGAGGCTGAGGGTGATCTGATAGAGGTATACAGAATTATGAGAGGCAAAGAAAGAATAGATCACAAAAATATTTTCCACATGGTAGATGTGTATAATAACAGAGGGTTAGAAGGAGGAGTAAGTGGTTTGGAGGGGACCTAAGGAAACATTTTTCCACCCAGAGGATGGTGGAAACATGAAGCGCACTGCCTAAGAGGGTGGTGGAGGCAGGAACTTCCGCAACATTTAAAAAGTATCTGTACAAGCACTTGAATCGTCACTGCATATTAGGCTATGGACCAAGTGCTGGTAAATGGGATTAGTATATTTGATGGTCAGCATAGACATGGTGGGCCGAAGGGCCTGTTTTTGTGCTGTATGATTCTAAGACTGTCTGACCCTCTACCACGACTACATTTGAGACATGGTGTCCCAAGAAGGGGGAGCATGCAGTGTCTACCGGCATCTTGGAGGCCTTAGGTGCCCAGTAAACCCCACACAAGACTGGGATGTCTCATTGACCCACTTAATCACATTTTGGTTTAATGTTTTAAATTTCATTTGAGATTTCCTTTTGGGGGGCAGCCCCTTCAATTTGTCCCCTAGTTTATTTGATTTTAATTGGTGAATTGATTTACCACAGAATGGGGTAATCCAAAAACCTAGGGCATTGTCCCGTGGTTCCAGGCTCAGATTCCACCACGGTAAATGATTTCAATTAAAAAGAAAATCATCCTCTGGCAGGCATGAGTGAGCTGACAATTAGGGAGGGCGGTCAGGTGCTGGTGTGACTTCACTCCCAGCTGGCGACCTTCTGCCTTCAGACCCTGCGGCAATATCTTTATGTCGGCCCCCTGCCTAGATGGCGTGCCCTGGCGATGTTTTTCTTCTGCCAGGTGCATGGCCTGAACCACGACATGCAGCTCCTGTTCATATTTCTCAGGGGTCTTCTTAGTTCCTTGCAGGCATTGCCTGTCTTTTACCAGGAGCTGCTCTGAGTCTGGAACATGGTCGCCTCGCGCCGCAGCTCTCCCCCATCTGGAATAGTGGCCGCTGTCAGGGAGCTGCTGCTCAGAAATCCACAACTCCACCAATACCATTTTGGGTAGTTGGTGGAGGGATGGGCTCTGGCCATTGGGATGATCAGGTCCAGGCAGCACAAAATTTCAAACCAACTATCCGCCCTTCTCCCACATTTGCAGGGTGGCACGGTGGTTAGCGCTGCTGCCTGACAGCGTCAGGGACCCGGTTTCAACTCTGGCCTTGGATGACTATCTGCATGAGTTTCCTCCAGCTGCACTGGTTTCTTCCCAGTCCAAAGATGTGCAGGTTAGATGGATTGGCCGTGATAAATTGCTCCTTAGTGTCCAAAGATGTGTAGTTTGGTTAAGGGGTTATTGGGATAGGGCAAGGGTGTGGGTTGGGTGGAGTGCTCTTTCAGAGGATTGACCATGCTAAATTGCCCATTAGTGTCCAGGCATATGCAAGTTAGGTTATGGGTTCTGTGTAGGGCGGAGTGGATTGGTGCAGACTCAAAATTGCACAGTGGTGAAGAACTTTGGGAGCCATAAGTCCAAAGTCGCTAACCACGTCAGGTGTAAAATTACTTGTAAAGTATCCCAAAATTATTTTCTGACCTCGGAATGAGCGCAATGTAGAATCACCAGAATGATACATGGGCTCCAACGGTTAAATTATGAGGAGAGCTTGCACAAACTAGTGTGCATTCCCTGGAATTTAGATAGTTAAAGGAGGGAGCAGATACGATAGATGCTAAGGTTGGGATTCTAGAACTGAGAGAGATAGGATGTGTTCTCACCAGTACTTTGTACAGTTTAAGAAAGATTTCCCGACTCTTATACTCCAACCCCCTTGAAATAAGGGTCAACATTCCATTAGCCTTCCTGATTACCTGTTGCACCTGTGTGCTAGCTTTTTGTATTATTGCACAAGTTCCTCCAAGACCCATTGTGTTGCAGGTTTCTGCAGTTTTTCACCATTTCAATAATACTCTGTTGTTTTGTTCTCCTTTCATTCCCTTCAAATAAGCTATCAGCTGAATCACAATCGATCTTTTGATTAGATTTTATTTATGAATGGAGGACTTCCGGTGGCGGCCATAGAGTGAGTGGTCACACATTTGCCAGCTCCCGCTCGAGACGGTTTTTTCGGTCCTTGCCCCCATTTGCTGGGCGGATGTGTTGGTGGAAAAAGGTGTTGAGGTGTTTGAGGAAAGTTAAACTCCACTGGTAGAGTTGGTGGATGGATCCACGAACTAGAAATGAGACAAGAAGGAAGGAGCTGTTGGAGCAAGAAATTCTTTGTGCACCACAGGTAAAGATGGTGGAGGGTAAAGAGTTGGCCCTACCAGCCCAATGGTCAACAGAGCAGCTGGTGGACTTCTTAAATGAGAAGTTCAGCCAGCAGAGGTGGGAAGTCCAGGAGGGCCTGGTCAAGGTGGTGGAACCGCTAAAAGCTGGAATCGATCGGTTGGGGCAGAGGCTGGAGTCCCAGGGCCAGGCTATTCGGAAAGTGGAGGAGGTGGTGGGGGAGCATGAGGAGCAGCTTACTTCGTTGGCGGCTGAGATCACGATGATGCGGGAGACCCAGAAGCGACTAAAGGAGAAGGTGGAGGATCTGGAGAACCGCTCCCGGAGGCAAAACTTGAGAATTGGGGGGATGCCAGAGGGAATCGACGGAGCGGATGCTGGCCCATATGTAGCCAGGATGCTGGAGCAGTTCATGGGGGTGGGGTCTTTGATTGGCCCCTGTAGGTCGCCAGGCACTGATGAGGAAGCCGCAGGCGACCGCGCCGCCTAGGACGATGCTGGTGTGGCTCCTCCGGTTCCTCGATAAGGAGAATATTTTGCATTGGGCCAGGCATACGAGAGGGGCACCAGGAATGGTAGTAAGCTCCAGGTGTACCAGGACTGAGCGCAGAACTGGCAAAGAGGAGAGCTGGGTTTAATAGAGTGATGGCTGCCCTTTTCAAGAAGGGGGTGAAGTTTGGAATGTTGTACCTGGCCTGCCCCCGGGTGATTGACAACAGCCGAGAATATTATTTTGGGATACCAGAGGAGGCAAGGAGTTCTTAAGAGACAATGGACTGGCAGGAGAGGGAGGACATTGAACTGTGGAGAAGATGCTGGTTCTCTCTGCCTTTTCGTTTTATTGCTGAAGGGGTTCATTGGGGGGGGGGGGCAGTGTCCACAATGGAGGTTGGGATGTGGGGTTGCTTGCGGATGAAGAGGTGTGTGAACGGGTGAGGGCCGCCATCCAGGGATACGTGGAACTGAACGATACGGATGAGGTCTCGGCCACCACGCTATGGAAGGCGAGGAAGGAGTTTATATTGGTCCAGGCGCATAGGGACATGGTGGACCGAGCAGAGAAGGCAAGGCTGGTGGACGAGATTCTGTGGGTGGATAGGAGGTACTCGGAGGCCCTGAAGGCAGGGCTGTTGAAGGAGAGGCAGAAGCTCCAGATGGGGTTTGGGTTGGTATCCACAGAGAAGGCAGTAGGGCAGTTACAGAGGGTCAATGGGGCAGTGCACGAGTATGGGGAGAAGGCGAGTAGGATGCTGGCTCACCAATTTAGGAAGCAGGAGGTGGCGAGGGAGATTGGAAGGGTGAAGGACGGGAGGGGAAGAGTGGTACTAGACCCAGTGAGGGTAAATGGGGTTTTCGAGGAGTTTTACAAGAGGCTCTACGAAATGGAGCCCGTAACCAGGCGGGAGGGAATGCGGCGATTCCTAGACGGATAGGAGTTCCCCAAGGTGGAGGAGGACCTGGTGGAGTGGCTGGGTGCTCCCATTGGACTGACGGAGGTGATGGAGGGGATGGGGCCCGTAGAATTTTGTTTGAAGTTTTCTGGGGTTCTGGGGCCCCTGCTGGTAAGAGTATATAATGAGGCGAGGGATAAGGGAGAACTCCCCCTACATTAACTCAGGCTTCCATATCCCTAATATTAAAGAAGGATAACAGCAGTGTGTTATCCTATCGCCCGATATCGTAGCTAATTGTGGATGTCAAATTATTGGCAAAGATCTTGGCCTCGCAAATTGAGGACTGTGCGCCAGGGGTGATGGGGGAAGATCAGACGGGGTTTGTAAAGGGGAGACAGCTGTCGGCGATCGTCTGGATATTATTGAATGTGATAATGATGCCCTGGAGGTACAGGAGGAGGAGGTTGCAATGCATGCAGAGAAGGCGTTTGATCGGGTGGAATGGGAGTACTTGTGGGAGGTTTGGGCAGGGGTTTGTGGACTGAGTCCGTTGTTGTATAGGGCTCCGGTATGCAAACGTATGGATGAATCGTGTGAGCTTGGGGTACTTCGGGCTACACCGTGGGACACGACAGGGCTGCCCACTCTCCCCATTGCTTTTTGCCATTGCAATAGAGCCATTGGCAACGGTGCTTAGAGAGAAGGAGTTGGAGAGGGCGAGGGACAGTGCGGGGGGGGGGGGGGGGGGGGGGGGGGGGGGGGGGGGGGGGGGGGGGGGGGGGGGGGGCGGGGGTGGAGCACAGGGTCTCGCTATATGCGGACGACCTGCTGCTTCATATCTCAAACCCACTGGGAGGTATCGGGGGAATTATGAATATTCAAGAGGAGTTTGACTGATTTTCTGGATATAAGCTAAACATGGGGAAGAGCAAGGTCTTCCCATTCGAGGCCAGGGGGCAGGAGAGGAGGTTGGGCGAGCTGCCGTATAAGGTGGTGTGGGCGAGCTTCAGGTATTTGGACATCCAGGTGGCGCAAGGATGAGAACAACTACACAAATTGAATCTGACGTGGTTGGTGGAACAGATAAGGGAGCACCTCAAGAGGTGGGATGTGCTCCCTCTATCACTGGCAGAGCGTGTGCAGACAGTGAAAATGAGGGTACTCCCAAGGCTTTTATTTGTTTCTCAGAACCTCCCGATCTTCATCCCAAAATCATTATTTAGGAAAGTTAATGTTCTGATCTCAGGGTTTGTGTGGGGGTGGAAATCCCCACGGGTAAAGAAGGTGCTGATGGAACAGCGGTGCGGAGGGCGGGCTGGCCTTGCCAAATATAATGATTTATTATTGGGTGGTGAATATAGTCATGGTTAGGAAGTGGGTAGTGGGGGAGGGGTTGGCGCTGGAGCGGATGGAGCCAGCCTTTTGCATGGGCACGGGTTTGGGGGCAGTGTTAACGGCGTCCTGCCATTCGCGCCGCCCAAGTTGGTGGTGGCGACCCTGTGGGTGTGGGGACAGTGGCGGCATCATTTGAGGTTGGAAGGTGCCTCTGTGTGGCCACCAATTTGTGGTAATCATAGATTTGCACCGGTTAGATGCGGGATTTTGGGGGTGGCGGCGGGCAGTGATGGAGCGGTTTGGGGACCTGTTTGTGAGGGGCAGCTTTTTGGGTTTACAGAACATAGAACATAGAACTGTACTGTACTGCACAGTACAGGCCCTTCGGCCCACGATGTTGTGCCAAACTGGTCTGAAACTAAGATCAAATCAACCTACTCCCAATCATTCTAGTGCACTCCATATGCCTATCCAATAACCGCTTGAAAGTTCCTAAAGTGTCCGACTCCACTACCATAGCTGGGAGTGCGTTCCACGCCCCAACCACTCTCTGAGTAAAGAACCTACCTCTGACATCCCTCCTATATCTTCCACCATGAACATTATAGTTATGTCCCCTTGCAACAGCTACATCCACCCGAGGAAAAAGTCGCTGAACGTCCACTCTATCTATCCCTCTCATCATTTTATACACCTCAATTAAGTCACCTCTCATCCTCCTTCACTCCAATGAGAAAAGCCCTAGCTCCCTCAACCTTTCCTCATAAGATATACCCTCCAATCCAGGCAGCAAACTGGTAAATCTCCTTTACACCCTTTCCAATGCTTCCACATCCTTCCTATAATGAGGTGACCAGAACTGCACACAATACTCCAAATGTGGTCGAACCAAGGTCTTGTACAGTTGCAGCAGAACCTCCCGGCTCTTAAACTCAATCCCCCTGTTAATAAATGCTAACGCACGATAGGCTTTCTTCACAGCTCTATCCACTTGGAGAGATCTATGGTCATGAACTCCGAGATCTCTCTGCTCCTCCACATTCTTCAGAACCCTGCCGTTAACCCTGTAATCCGCATTCAAGTTTGTCCTACCAAAATGAATCACCTCACACTTATCAGGGTTAAACTCCATCTGCCACTTTTCAGCCCAGCTCTGCATCCTATCAATGTCTCTTTGCAGTCTACAACAGCCCTCCACATTATCCACTACTCCACCAATCTTGGTGTCATCAGCAAATTTACTAACCCAACCTTCAACTCCATCATCCAAGTCATTGATAAAAATAACAAATAGCAGAGGACCCAGCACTGATCCCTGTGGTACACCGCTGGTGACTGGGCTCCAGGATGAAAATTTGCCATCTACCACCACCCTCTGTCTTCTATGTGATAGCCAGTTACTGGTCCAATCGACCAAATTTCCCTCTATACCATGCCTCCTTATTTTCTGCATGAACCAACCACGGCGCACCTTATCAAACGCCTTACTAAAATCCATGTATACGACATCAACTGCTCTACCTTCATCAATGTACTTAGTTACCTCCTCAAAGAACACAATCAAACTTGTGAGGCAAGATTTACCCCTCACAAATCCGTGCTGACTATCCTGGATTAAGCTGTATCTTTCCAAATGATCATAAATCCTATCCCTCAGGACCCTTTCCAATAATTTACTTATGACCGAAGTGAGACTAACCGGCTTATAATTCCCAGGGTTATACCTATTTCCTTTCTTGAACAAGAGGATAACATTTGCCTCTCTCCAGTCTTCTGGCACTATTCCTGTACAGTAAGAAGTCTTACAACACCAGGTTAAAGTCCAACAGGTTTGTTTCGATGTCACTAGCTTTCGGAGCGCTGCTCCGTCCTCAGGTGAATGAAGAGGTATGTTCCAGAAACATATATATAGACAAATTCAAAGATACCAGACAATGCTTGGAATGAATATGTCTGCTGTTCACGCCGGCAAAATATTCATCAAACCCAGTCGGGGTTATCTCCACTTTGAAGATATGACGGCAACTCCATCAGCACTTTAACCTGAGGGCAGTGTCAAAATGTGCCCCTATCTGCAGGAATCATTTGATTGAGCCGGAGGGATTAGATGCCACGTTTGGGGGGGTGGAAAGGGAAGGGGTTGGAGAGGGGGAGGGATTTGTTGCTGGAGGGGCGATTCGTCACCTTTGAGGAGCTGAAGGAGAAAGCAGGATTGGTCGGGAAAGATACGTTTCGGTACTTTCAGGTAGGGGATTTTGTTCGTAGGACATTCCCGGTGGCGCCACAGTCTACTTTATTCGTGCGACAACGCAGAATCGCCGAGCAGAAGCTTCAACCGGGACCTGGGATTCATGTCGCATAAGTAACAGGGTAGTTATTATGGGAGACTTTAACTTTCCAAATATTGACTGGAAAAGATATAGTTCGAGTACATTAGATGGGTCGTTTTTTTGTACAGTGTGTGCAGGAGGGTTTCCTGACACAGTTTGTTGACAGGCCAACAAGAGGCGAGGCCACATTGGATTTGGTTTTGGGTAATGAACCAGGCCAGGTGTTGGATTTGGAGGTAGGAGAGCACTTTGGGGACAGTGACCACAATTCGGTGACGTTTACGTTAAGGATGGAAAGGGATAGGTATACACCGCAGGGCAAGAGTTATAGCTGGGGGAATGGAAATTATGATGCCATTAGACGTGACTTGTGGGGGGATAAGGTGGAGAAGTAGGCTGCAAGTGTTGGACACACTGGATAAGTGGAGCTTGTTCAAGGATCAGCTACTGCGTGTTCTTGATAAGTATGTACCGGTCAGGCAGGGAGGAAGGTGCCGAGCGAGGGAACCGTGGTTTACCAAAGAAGTGGAATCTCTTGTTAAGAGGAAGAAGGAGGCCTATGTGAAGATGAGGTGTGAAGTTTCAGTTGGGGCGATGGATAGTTACAAGGTAGCGAGGAAGGATCTAAAGAGAGAGCTAAGACGAGCAAGGAGGGGACATGAGAAGTATTTGGCAGGAAGGATCAAGGAAAACCCAAAAGCTTTCTATAGGTATGTCAGGAATAAGCGAATGACTAGGGAAAGAGTAGGACCAGTCAAGGACAGGGATGGGAAGTTGTGTGTAGAGTCTGAAGAGATAGGCGAGATACTAAATGAATATTTTTCGTCAGTATTCACTCAGGAAAAAGATAATGTTGTGGAGGAGAATGCTGAGCTCCAGGTAAATAGATTAGATGGCATTGAGGTACGTAGGGAAGAGGTGTTGGCAATTCTGGACAGGCTGAAAATAGATAAGTCCCCGGGACCTGATGGGATTTATCCTAGGATTCTCTGGGAGGCCAGGGAAGAGATTGCTGGACCATTGGCTTTGATTTTTATGTCATCATTGGCTACAGGAATAGTGCCAGAGGACTGGAGGATAGCAAATGTGGTCCCTTTGTTCAAAAAGGGGAGCAGAGACAACCCCGGCAACTTTAGACCGGTGAGCCTCACGTCTGTAGTGGGTAAAGTCTTGGAGGGGATTATAAGAGACAAGATTTATAATCATCTAGATAGGAATAATATGATCAGGGATAGTCAGCATGGCTTTGTGAAGGGTAGGTCATGCCTCACAAACCTTATCGAGTTCTTTGAGAAGGTGACTGAACAGGTAGACGAGGGTAGAGCAGTTGATGTGGTGTATATGGATTTCAGCAAAGCGTTTGATAAGGTTCCCCACGGTAGGCTATTGCAGAAAATACAGAGGCTGGGGATTGAGGGTGATTTAGAGATGTGGATCAGAAATTGGCTAGCTGAAAGAAGACAGAAGGTGGTGGTTGATGGGAAATGTTCAGAATGGAGTACAGTCACAAGTGGAGTACCACAAGGATCTGTTCTGGGGCCGTTGCTGTTTGTCATTTTTATCAATGACCTAGAGGAAGGCGCAGAAGGGTGGGTGAGTAAATTTGCAGACGATACTAAAGTCGGTGGTGTTGTCGATAGTGTGGAAGGAAGTAGCAGGTTACAGAGGGATATAGATAAGCTGCAGTGCTGGGCTGAGAGGTGGCAAATGGAGTTTAATGTAGAGAAGTGTGAGGTGATTCACTTTGGAAGGAATAACAGGAATGTGGAATATTTGGCTAATGGAAAAGTTCTTGAAAGTGTGGATGAGCAGAGGGATCTAAGTGTCCATGTACATAGATCCCTGAAAGTTGCCACCCATGTTGATAGGGTGGTGAAGAAGGCCTATGGAGTGTTGGCCTTTATTGGTAGAGGGATTGAGTTCCGGAGTCAGGAGGTCATGTTGCAGCTGTACAGAACTCTGGTACGGCCGCATTTGGAGTATTGCGTACAGTTCTGGTCACCGCATTATAGGAAGGACGTGGAGGCTTTGGAACGGGTGCAGAGGAGATTTACCAGGATGTTGCCTGGTATGGAGGGAAAATCTTATGAGGAAAGGCTGATGGACTTGAGGTTGTTTTCGTTAGAGAGAAGAAGGTTAAGAGGAGACTTAATAGAGGCATACAAAATGATCAGAGGGTTAGATAGGGTGGACGCCTTCTCCCGCGGATGGAAATGGCTAGCACGAGGGGACATAGCCTTAAACTGAGGGGTAATAGATATAGGACAGAGGTCAGAGGTAGGTTCTTTACGCAAAGAGTAGTGAGGCCGTGGAATGCCCTACCTGCTACAGTAGTGAACTCGCCAACATTGAGGGCATTTAAAAGTTTATTGGATAAACATATGGATGAGTATGGTGTAGGTATGTATAGTGTAGGTTAGATGGCTTTTGTTTCGGTGCAACATCGTGGGCCGAAGGGCCTGTACTGCGCTGTATTGTTCTATGTTCTATTACATTCATCCCCCACCATCTGGCCTGCAAAATCCTACCAACTGTCCTGGCTTGACACAATTCACACCTCTTTAACCTGGGGTTACCCCATCTCTGGATCTGTAAAGATTTAATCACCTGCTAGTGCTCGCATTCCAAGCATTGTCTGGCATCTTTGAATTTGTCTATATATATGTTTCTGGAACATACCTCTTCATTCACCTGAGGAAGGAGCAGCGCTCCGAAAGCTAGTGACATCGAAACAAACCTGTTGGACTTTAACCTGGTGTTGTAAGACTTCTTACTGTGCTCACCCCAGTCCAACGCCGGCATCTCCACATCATCACTATTCCTGCAGACAGTGAGGACATAAAGATCAAAGCCAAAGGCTCTGCAATTTCTTCTCAATCCTCCCAAAGAATCCTAGGATATATCCCATCAGGCCCAGGGGACTTATCTATCCTCAGGCTTCTCAAAATTTCTAACACATCTTCCTTCCGAATATCTACCTCCTCCAGCCTACCAGCCTGTATCGCACTATTCTCCTCAACAACATGGCCCCTCTCCTTTGTGAACACTGCAGCAAAATATTCATTTAGGGCCTCTCCTGTATCTTCAGACTCCATGCACACGTCCCCACCCCTGTCCTTGATCGGCCCTACCCTCACCCTGGCCATTCTTTTATTCCTCACATAAGTGTAAAAAGCCTTGGGGTTTTCCTTGATCGTATCCGCCAAGGACTTCTCATGCCCCCTCCTAGCTCTCCTAATCCCTTTCTTGAGCTCCTTCATAGCTATCTTGTATCCCTCAAGTGCCCTAACTGAACCTTGTTTTCTCATCCTTCTTCCTCTTGACAAGACATTCAACCTCTTTTGTAAACCATGATTCCCTCACTCGACCATTTCCTCCCTGCCTGACAGGGACATACATATCAAGGACACGCAGTATTTGCTCCACGCAGTATTTGGCAGGAAGGATCAAGGAAAACCCAAAAGCTTTCTATAGGTATGTCAGGAATAAGCGAATGACTAGGGAAAGAGTAGGACCAGTCAAGGACAGGGATGGCAAATTGTGTGTGGAGTCTGAAGAGATAGGCGAGATACTAAATGAATATTTTTCGTCAGTATTCACTCAGGAAAAAGATAATGTTGTGGAGGAGAATGCTGAGCCCCAGGCTAATAGAATAGATGGCATTGAGGTACGTAGGGAAGAGGTGTTGGCAATTCTGGACAGGCTGAAAATAGATAAGTCCCCGGGACCTGATGGGATTTTTCCTAGGATTCTCTGGGAGGCCAGGGAAGAGATTGTTGGACCTTTGGCTTTGATTTTTATGTCATCATTGGCTACAGGAATAGTGCCAGAGGACTGGAGGATAGCAAATGTGGTCCCTTTGTTCAAAAAGGGGAGCAGAGACAACCCCGGCAACTATAGACCGGTGAGCCTCACGTCTGTAGTGGGTAAAGTCTTGGAGGGGATTATAAGAGACAAGATTTATAATCATCTAGATAGGAATAATATGATCAGGGATAGTCAGCATGGCATTGTGAAGGGTAGGTCATGCCTCACAAACCTTATTGAGTTCTTTGAGAAGGTGACTGAACAGGTAGATGAGGGTAGAGCAGTTGATGTGGTGTATATGGATTTCAGCAAAGCGTTTGATAAGGTTCCCCACGGTAGGCTATTGCAAAAAATACGGAGGCTGGGGATTGAGGGTGATTTAGAGATGTGGATCAGAAATTGGCTAGCTGAAAGAAGACAGAGGGTGGTGGTTGATGGGAAATGTTCAGAATGGAGTACAGTCACAAGTGGAGTACCACAAGGATCTGTTCTGGGGCCGTTGCTGTTTGTCATTTTTATCAATGACCTAGAGGAAGGCGCAGAAGGGTGGGTGAGTAAATTTGCAGACGATACTAAAGTCGGTGGTGTTGTCGATAGTGTTGAAGGATGTAGCAGGTTACAGAGGGATATAGATAAGCTGCAGAGCTGGGCTGAGAGGTGGCAAATGGAGTTTAATGTAGAGAAGTGTGAGGTGATGCACTTTGGAAGGAATAACAGGAATGCGGAATATTTGGCTAATGGTAAAGTTCTTGAAAGTGTGGATGAGCAGAGGGATCTAGGTGTCCATGTACATAGATCCCTGAAAGTTGCCACCCAGGTTGATAGGGTTGTGAAGAAGGCCTATGGAGTGTTGGCCTTTATTGGTAGAGGGATTGAGTTCCGGAGTCGGGAGGTCATGTTGCACCTGTACAGTACTCTGGTACGGCCGCATTTGGAGTATTGCGTACAGTTCTGGTTACCGCATTATAGGAAGGACGTGGAGGCTTTGGAGCGGGTGCAGAGATTTACCAGGATGTTGCCTGGTATGGAGGGAAAATCTTATGAGGAAAGGCTGATGGACTTGAGGTTGTTTTCGTTGGAGAGAAGAAGGTTAAGAGGAGACTTAATAGAGGCATACAAAATGATCAGGGGGTTGGATAGGGTGGACAGTGAGAGCCTTCTCCCGCGGATGGAAATGGCTGGCACGAGGAGACATAACTTTAAACTGAGGGGTAATAGATATAGGACAGAGGTCAGAGGTAGGTTCTTTACGCAAAGAGTAGTGAGGCCGTGGAATGCCCTACCTGCTACAGTAGTGAACTCGCCAACATTGAGGGCATTTAAAAGTTTATTGGATAAACATATGGATGATAATGGCATAGTGTAGGTTAGATGGCTTTTGTTTCGGTGCAACATCGTGGGCCGAAGGGCCTGTACTGCGCTGTATTGTTCTATGTTCTATGTTCTATAAGCTCCACATCTCAATTGTGCCTATCCCTGACAATTCCTGTTTCCATCTTATGCTCCCCAATTCTTGCCGAATTGCATCGTAATTACCCTTCCCCCAGTTATAAACCTTGCCCTGCCGTATGTTTAAAGATTTCTCCTATCCCTCTCCACTGCTGTTGTGAAAGTCACCGAATTGTGGTCACTATCTCCAAAGTGCTCTCCCACAACCAAATCTATCACTTGACCCAGTTCATTACCCAGTACCAAATCCAATGTGGCCCCGCCTCTTGTCGGTCTATCCACATATTGTGTGAGGAAACCCTCCTGCCACACTGGATAAAAACAGTCCCATCCAAACTATTTGAATTATAGTGGTTCCAATCAATATTTAGAAAGTTAAAGTCACCCATGACAACTACCCTGTGACTACTGCACCTATCCAAAATCTGCATTGCAATCTTTTCCTCCACATCTCTGTTACTGTTTGGGGGCATATAGAAAACTCCTAACAAAGTGACCGCTCCTTTCCTATTTCTAACTTCAGCCCACACTACCTCAGTAGACAGATCCTCCTCAAACTGCCTTTCTGCAGCCATTATACTATCCTTGATTAACAATGCTACTCCTCCACCTCTTTTACCACCTTCCCTAATCATAGTGAAACATCTAAACCCCGGAATCTCCAACAACCATTCCTGCCCCTGTTCTATCCACGTCTCTGTAATGCCCACAACATCATAGTCCCAGGTACTAATCCATGCTTCAAGCTCACCAACCTTATTCCTGATGCTCCTCGCATTGAAGTAGACACACTTCAAACCACCATCATGCCTGCAGGTCCACTCTTGTGACCTTGGTACCTTCCTCAGTACTGCACTACCCTCAACTTCCTGAACTTCAGCAATGCTATCTCCTGGACTACAAATCAGTTTCCCAGCCCCCTGCCAAATTAGTTTAAAACCTCCCGAAGAGCTGTAGCAAATTTCCCTCCCAAGATATTGGTGTCCCTCTGGTTCAGGTGTAGCCCGTCCTGTTTGTACAGGTCCCACCTTCCCCAGAATGTGCTCCAATTATCCAAGTAACTGAAACCCTCCCTCGTACACCATCCCTGTAGCCACGTGTTTAACTGCACTCTCTCCCTGTTCCTCACTTCGCTAGCACGTGGCTAGCACGTGGGTTTAGAAGAATTGGAGGAGGAATATGAGCTGCCCATTGGAATGGGTTCCGATACTTAAAGGTACAGGATTATGTGCGGGAGCAAGTGCCATCCTTTCCCGATTCCTGGGAATACAGGATAAGTTGGTATCGTAAGCAGGAGTGGGTGAGAGTAAGGTATCCAAGATTTACAAGAAGCTAATGCACTGGGAGGGAGCCCCGGTAGGGGACGTCAAACGGAAGTGGGAGGCGGGACTTGGGGGGGAGGGGGGGCAAAATGGAGGCTGGGTTGTGTGCAAGGTTTAGCCTTATCCAGTTTAAGGTAGTGCATAGGGCGCATGTGACGGTGGCAAGGATGAGTAGGTTCTTTGACGGGGAGAAGGTCCGGTGTGGGTGGTGCACGGGGAGGCCCACGAACTATGTTCACATGTTTTAGGCATGTCCGAAGCTCAAGGGGTTCTGGCAGGGGTTCACGGATGTCCAAGGTACTGAAGGTGAAGGTGGCCCGAGTCCAGAAGTGGCGATATTTGATGAGTCAGAAGATCCGGGAGTCCAGGGAGTGAGAGGGGCTAATGTTTTAGCATTTGCCTCGCTGGTAGTCTGGAGACGGATTTTGCTGGAGCGGAGGGACGCGGAGCCACCGAAGAATGGGGGTGTGTGTGGGTGAGTGACCTGGCAGAGTTCCTAAGGTTAGAGAAAGCTAAGTTTGCCTTCAAAGGGTCAGTTGATGGGTTTACCTGGAGATGAAAGCCATTCATTGACTTTTCCAAGGAAAATTGATGTGTCAGAGGTATTGGGGGGGGGGGGGGGGGCGGGGGGGATAAAGGGGTTAGAATGGGAAGGCAGGAGAAGAGGTGGGGAACGGCGGGGAGATTGGGTTATTTGGGCAGCTATTTATTTGTTATGAGGTTTCTGTTCTTACTCTTCTGTTGGTTTCTGCTTAAAGCATATACAAATGCCTTAATAAAAATATTTTTTTTAAGATTTTATTTATGGAAAAATGTATTCCCCGGGTAAATGTCTGTGTAGACACGATGGGTCGCCACCTATGCCTAAACAATTCTGTGAAATCATGCTCATTTAATTTTAAAGAAGGAGCTTCAGAAAATGTGATCTTTATTGCATACAAACAGTCCAAAATGAATCTTACCTGGTCTCCAGCAATAAAGGCATTGATGACCACTTTGCATCTAAACTGGCAGTCACACCTTTTCCAGCTGCACTGGTGTTGCAAAACCTCAAAATGAGAACAAGGAATGGCAGGATCATCATTTTTGGAAGCTGAAAAGAAGAAAAACTGAGTTAACAAGTACAATAATCCTTTATTTTACAGCTGAAATTGAAGAAACACAAAAAAGGATAGAATGTCAATATAAAATAATTAACAGACAAGCAGCAAAAGATTCAATATGTACCATCTCATCAGCTGTCACTAAGCTTGTATGAAATAATACAAATTACGAAAACATAACCTTCCTGGAGTAATTGTAAATATCGCCATTATAATTCTCATCACGGAGAAGAGATTACACCCAGAAAAAAATCTGGAACTTTTAAGTTTCCAAAAAAAATCATTCTTCTTAAGAGTAATAAAAACGCAAAATTTTTCCAATAATACCAGTCTCATTTTTCTCCAAATGAGTTTTCAATCTTTTATGCTAATTATTTATGCGGGAAAAGGGTAAGGAACTATTGGGCTGGATTTTAGCGTATTAATATGAGGCATGCCCTTATTAACAATTAGCAAGTTCAGGGTGTGAAATAGATGCACTGCAAGTCGCAAATCTGGAGAACTGGTCATTTATGCCCCATCATTGTTCGCTCTGAACAGAAGGGATCCTTAGCCTGTCTGTTATTTTTAAGAATTTGCTCGATATTGTAACATGCCGCACAGGACCTACGGGATGGAAATGCTAGTCTTCCCCATGCTCCTTGGAGTACAAACTGCCCTGCTGGGGCGGGATATCTCTTTAATCATTGTATAAAATGTCAGCCAGTGAGGCATCGACCAGATGGGAAACCCGGTAGGGATCTGTTCATCCAGATTTGGAGAGGTTATACCTGGAAGAGGCAGCTTTCTACCCATCAACAGCTGGGCTGGCGATAAAGCTGATACCAGAGGCGTGGTTCGGCAACTCAACAATGCCAAAGATAAATCTTGCTGGTCATCATATGCCTTTTGGAATAGCTTTTTGACGATTCCAACAACTTTCTCTGCTTTTCCATTTGACTGTAGGAACAATGGACTTGATGTGATGTGTTGGAAGTTGTAGCATTTGCCAAACGAAGGCCAGTCCCAACAATTAAAACATTATCTGTCATTACCATCAGGGGTATTCCATGTCTTGCAAAAATGGATTTTGTGGCTCGAATGATTGATTGAGGAGTCAAATCTGTTACAGTAACTACTTCTGGATAGTTTGAATAGTAGTCGATTATGATCTGATAGTCCGAAAGGTCTGGAGGGGGTTCCCCAGGTCGCCGGGATACACCCTGCTGGAGCGACTGCTGCTTCCGGTTGTGGACGGGAGGGAAGAAAGGGCCCAGAGGGGCAATTTCTTCACTCAGAGGGTAGTGAGTGTCTGGAATGGGCTGCCAGAGGTAGTAGTAGAGGCGGGTACAATTGTGTCTTTTAAAAAGCATTTAGATAGTTACATGGGTAAGATGGGTATAGAGGGTTATGGGCCAAGTGCGGGCAACTGGGACTAGCTTAATGGTAAAAACTGGGCGGCATGGACTGGTTGGGCCGAAGGGCCTGTTTCCATGCTGTAAACTTCTATGATTCTATGATTCTAATTGGGGATATGTACAAATGGCTGGGGAGCAGGCAGGCGAGCGGGTGGTGAAGATCAAGGAGAAATGGGAAGTGGAGTTGGGAGGAGAGATCAATTGGGGAGTATGGAGTGATGCACTGCGTAGGGTAAACAGGACCTCCTCTTGTGCAAGAATGAGCCTGATACAGTTTAAGTTGGTGCACAGGGTGCATATGATTCGGGCGAGAATGTGTGGGTTCTTTCAGGGGTTAGCAGGTGAGTGTGAGAGGTGTGGGCGGGGGCCAGTGAATCACGCGCACATGTTTTGGGGTTGCAAAAAATTAAGATTCTGGGCGCCAGTTTTAGCCAGGGTAGTGAAGGACAAGTTGGGCCCGGACCCTTTGGTGGTGATATTTGGGGTTTCAGAGAAGCCGGAGCTCATGGAGAGGAGGAAGGCCGTTGTGTTGGCCTTCGCCTCTCTGATTGCACGGTGGCAAATTTTGCTGGGAGTGGCGGTCAGCATCGCCACAAGGGGGAGCGGCTTGGTTGGGTGACCTGTACGACTTCCTGCAATTAGAGAAGATAAAGTATGAGTTAAGGGGCTCTTCAGGAGGGTTTGAGAAAAGGTGGGGGATGTTTGTGACTGTGTTTGAGGGGCTGTTTGTCACGGGGAGGGGGGTGAAAAAGGGGAAAAATCTGTACAGACTGTATAGCTGATCGTTGGGAAGTATGTTTCCTGGGGTGTTTATTCGCTGTAACCCGTTTTGATACATGTTTGTAATCTATGGTCTATGAACGGCTATCACCTCCGAACGAACCCTAACATTGATCCTCTCAGGGCGAACTTAACTTTCTCAAGCCTGAGAAACCCAGCCATGTTACTAACCCATACCCCTGATTTTGGGGTCTCCGAATCCCTCCTTGCTAATAAGATCTGTCACCGGGCTACCAAGGAGGCAAAGGCCAAAACGTCAGCCTCTCTTGCCCCCTGGACACCCAGATCTTCCGACACTCCAAAAATCGCCACCTCTGGACTCAGTGCCACCCTCATTTTTAGCACTGTGGACATGACATCTGCAAATCCCTGCCAGAATCCCCTAAGCTTCGGATATTCCCAAAACATGTGGACATGATTTGCGGGCACTCCTGCACACCTCACACACGTGTCCTCCACCCCAAAAAACCTGCTCATCCAGGCCACTGTCATGTGTGCCCGGTGAACCACTTTGAATTGTATCAGGCTGAGCCTGGCACATGATGGGGACGTGTTCACTCTGCTCAGGTCATCCTCCCACAAACCTGCCTCTAGCTCCTTACCCAGCTCATCTTCCCATTTATGCTTTACCTCCCTTATCTGGGTTTGCTCCCACTCCAGAAGTTCTTCATAGATTTCCGATATCTTCCCCTCCCCCACTCCAGTTCTAGAAACTGCCTTGCCTTCGCACAAAGTCCCTCACCTGCAGATAACAAAACCCATTCCCTCCCGGCAATTCAAACTCCTCTTCCAGATCCTCCAAACAGGGAAAGCTCCCATCAATAAACAGATCCCCCAGCCTCTCAATACCTGCTCTGTGCCACCTCCAAAACCCCCAATTTAGATCCTTTCTAATTATGTTCACTAAAGGACAATGATCCGTTTCAACTGTGAAATGAGGCAGTCCAAACATCGAGTGGTGGAATTTGGTTATACCAGTAAGTAAACCTAGACATTCTTTTTCTATTTGTGCATATCTCTGTTCCGTTGGAGCAATAGGTTTCCAGAGATCGTCCTCGGATTTCTGAAGTAACACAGCTTAAATTCCATTCTGACTGGCATCAGTGAAGATCTTAGTTTCTTTGGTCGAATCAAAGAATGCTAACACTGAGGCTGTTGTCATTAACGACTTCAGGTCCTTCCATTCAGTTCCATGCTGAGACGTCCACAAAAAGGAAACATTCTTCTTACGGCTGTTGTTCTGGTCGGTAAATTGGGAATTAATTTACCCAAGAAATTCATGACATTAAGGATCCTTAGAATGGCTTTATTATCTTTTGGAATTGGCATTTTACCAATTGCATTTACTTTATCTTGATCTGGTTGCACACCATCTTTCGAAATTACATCTCCCAGAAACTTCACTTTCTCTATGCTAAATTGGCATTTGTCTTTGTTTAATTTCAGGCCATGTGAGTCAATTCTCGTCATTACTTGCATGAGTCTTGAACAATGTTCTTCTGGCGTAGTTGACCATATTATAACGTCATTGACGTAGACCCCCAGGTATACCTTTGGTTATCGTTTCCATCGCCCTGTGGAAAATTTCCGAAGTGAAGATAATCCCAAAAGGTACCCTGTTAAAACAGTACCTTCCAAACAATGCATTGAAAGTGCACAACTTTCCACATTTATTATCCAACTGAAGCTGCCAAAATCCTCGTGAGGTATTTGGCATGAGCCATCTGTTTCTTGATCAGGTAGTGCTCCCGTTTGATATTGTCATTGAGATCTTATGCGTAAGCCACCATTTGGTTTGTGAACACACACCATTGAGCTCACCCAGTCAGTTGGTTCAGTGACTTGGGAGATGATTTTGTACCGCAACACCCTGTCCAGTTCATCCTTCAGACGGTCTCTTAAAGGTGCTGGCACTCTGCGAGATGGATGTATGACCGGCTTGGCGTCGCTCTTTAGCTGAACGCTATAAGTGAACGGTAACGTGACCATTCCACTGAATACATTTGGGAAATTGCATGGGATCTCCTCTATCTCATCACTTAGAGAACCAATAGATTGGCTGACAGTATGGATTCTCTGCACTAAGTTTAGTTGTATCCCTGCATCCACACCTATCAATGACGATTTAGTCAAGTCAGCTATCTCAAACTCTAAGGGAATGCATATCTCATGGTTCTTGACTGCAAGGCAGCATAGACCATAAGACACAGGAGCAGAATTAGGCCACTTGTCCCATCGCGTCTGCTCCGCCATTCAATATTGGCTGATATTTTTCATATCCCCATTCTCCTGCCTTTTCCCCACAACCCTGATCCTCTTATTAATCGAGAACCCATCTATCTCTGTCTGAAAGACACTCAGTGATTTGGACTCCAGAGCCTCCTGCAGTAAAGAGTTCCACAGATTCACCACCCTCTGGCTGAAGAAATTCCTCCTCATCTCTGTTTTAAAGGATCATCCCTTTAGTCTGAGATTGTGTCCTCTGCTTCTAGTTTTTCCTACAAGTGGAAACATCCTCTCCACATCCACTTTATCCAGGTGTCGCAGTATCCTGTAAGTTTCAATAAGATCCCCCCTCATCCTTCTAAACTCCAATGAGTACAGACCCAGAGTCCTCAACCGTTCCACATACAACAAGCACTTCATTCCAGGGATCAGTCTTGTGAAACTCCTCTGGACCCTTTCCATGGCCAGCACATCCTTCATTAGATATGGGGCCCAAAACTGCTCACAATACTCCAAATGGGGTCTGATCAGAGCTTTATATCACCTCAGAAGTACATCCCTGGTCTTGTATTCTAGCCCTCTCGACATGAATGCTAACATTGCATTTGCCTTCCAAACTGCAAACTGAATCTGCACGTTAACCTTAAGAGATTTGTGAACAAGGACTCCCAAGTCCCTTTGCGCTTCTGATTTCCTCAGCATTTCCCCATTCAGAAAATAGTTTATGCCTCCATTTCTCCTTCAAAAGTGTATAGCCTCACACTTTTCCACATTGTATTCCATCTGCCACTTCTTTGCCCACTGTCCTAGCCTGTCCAACTTCTTCTGCAACCCGCCTGCTTCCTCAATACCACCTGTCCCTCTACAGATCTTTGTATCATCTGCATACTTAGCAACAATGCCCTCAGTTCCTTCTTCCAGATCATTAATGTATATTGTGAAAAATTGTGATCCCAGCACCTACCCCTGAGGCACACCACTAGTCACCGATTGCCATCCTGAAAAAGACCCCTTTATCCCCACTCTTTGACTTCTGCCAGTCAGCCAATCCTCTATCCATGCCAGGATCTTACCCTTAACACCATGGGCTCTTAACTTATTTAACAATCTCCAAAGCGGCACCTTGTCAAAGGCCTTCTGGACATCTAAATATATTGTGTCCACTGATTCTCCTTTGTCTAACTTCTTTGTTACTTTTTCAAAGAACTCTAACAGATTTGTCAGACATGACCTCCCCTTGACGAAGCCATGCTGAACCTCCTGTTGCGATTTTGTTTCCATTGTAGTCAGTTAGACGACATTTGGACAATTGTATCTTCGGAGACTTTTTGCTTAGTGTCAGATCAGTATCCGTAATTAGATTAGCAGGAGCACCTGTGTCAAGCTTAAATAAAACATTTGAATCATTCACGTTCAATGGAACAGTCCAGTCCTTCTTCTGATCCGCAGTTTGTAATTTTTTATTTTTATCAATGTCCAATTGATTGACCCTTGTAACCGCATCAACTATGAAAGTGTCTTATCGAGTTTCTAAATTTGAATGAGAATTTTTTTCTTCTGCACCTCTGTTTTGCACACTCTACTTTCTTATTGTATTTGGACGATTTTTTTTAAGAGTCTTGGTTTCGCTGAGGTTGAATGACATTGGGAGGCAAAATGATTTGATTTACCACATTGCGAGCATTTCTTTCCAAGTGCAGGACAATCTTTTCTAAAGTGGGCCTGTCCACAACGGGTACACTTCATCACGCTGCTTACGTCAGGTTCAAAATGGCCACCTGCAGTGGTGCACTGGTTTCTGAACTGCGTCACTGAGTTAATGGCGTCGGCCACATTCTCCAATTTTGCACCCTTTTCCCAAGCCTTAAACTCTGCATATTGGTTTCATAGAATGTGCAGAAGGAGGCCATTCGGCAGTTCGAGTCTGCAACGGCTCTTGGAAAGAGCACCCCACTTAAGTCCACATATCCCGTAAACCAGTAACCCCACCTAACCCAAGGGCAATTTAGCATGGCCAATCCACCTAACCTGTACATCATTGGACTGTGGGGGGAAACCGGAGCATCCGGAGGAGGCCCACGCAGACATGGGGAAAACGTGCAGACAGTCATCCAAGCCGGGAATCGAACCTGGGACCCTGGAGCTGTGAAGCATCTGTGCTAACCACTGTGCTACCTAGCTTGTTCGCTAGCCTTAGAGATTAATCGCTTCATCTGAAGACAGCATTGGATGCCGAAGTAAACGTTCACGCAATCTCTCAGCAATAACGGCAAAAACAAATTGATCACGGCTGAGTGAATTCATTCCTGACGAAAATTGCAAGCCTGAGCTTGCAGTCTTAGACTAGTAACAAATGAATCAATCGATTTGCCTTGTTGCTGCATCCTTTTCATTAACCTGAGCTTTGCATTGGATGTCAAATTTTTTCATTACCAAATTTGTTTTTATCATTACTATCTTCAAATTGGAAAGAATTGTACAACTCAATTCCTTGCGGTCCAGCTACAGTTAGGAGAAGCTCAATTGTACGCTGATCAGTGGCAGACTCTAGCGTGGAGGCAGATAAATACAATTCAAGCTGTTGTTTGAAATTATCCAGTTGAGATCAAGTTTACCAGTTGTCTGAAAGTGCCTGGGCTTCTGCAGACCTTCCATCTTACAGGCTGGAACTTGGTGCTATCAACAAGATCTGGTCAGCAGTGCGATGTTTCTTATTCTTTTCTTTTAACCAATCTCTCTAGCTAACTGCTTGCTATGCTTTCAGGAATCACTCCTAGGTAGCATGTGGTGTTCTTTGTGTTGTTAATACTCAGGATGGATTCTGGACATAATGTACACAAAGACCACAAAGCTAGGTTAAATTAACAAAGCTAAATTTTATTACACTACTTATTATACAGTTCAAACACTTTTCCTAAAGCTAGCAATACTATAAACGATAATTACAATCTACACTATACTAACACCTATATCACACATACTGGCCGGGATTCTCCGACCCCCCGCCAGGTCGGAGAACCCGGGGGGAGGCGCGAATCCTGGCCTGCCGCCGGCTGCCCTACTCTCCGGCGGCGTTTTTCGGGCGTTGGCGGGATTCCCGGTCGGGAGCCATTGGCAGCGGCCCTCCCAGCAATTCTCCGGGCCCCGAAGGGCTGAGCGGCCGTCCATTTTTGGCCAGTCCAGCCGGCGTGAATTACTCACCTCACGCACGGCGGGACCTGGCAGGTGAGTGTGCGGGGGCGATCCTCGGGCGGGGGGGGGGGGGGGGGGGGGGGGGGGGGGGACACCATGGGGGGGGGGGGGGGGGACCACGGTGGCCTGGCCCGCGAGTGGGGCCTACCGATCTGCGGGCGGGTTTGTTCTGCGGGGGGGACTTCTTTCTTCCGTGCCGGGTCCCTGTAGGGCTCCGCCATATTGCCCAGGGGCCGGCGCAGAGAAGAGAATCCCCCACGCATGCACGAAAATACGTTGGCCGGTCTGCGCATGCGCGGAATCACGCCAGCCGTTCCGCGCATGCGCGAGATCACGCCGGCCGTTCCGCGCATGCGCGAAATTGCCCCAGCCCTTCGGCGCCGGCTGGAGGATTGTCTGACTGGCAGACGGCAAAAAGTGGGGATAAAGGGGTCTTTTTAGGATTTTAGGATTGCAGCTGGTGACTAGTGGTGTGCCTCAGGAGGCGGTATTGGGACCACCCCTTTTCACAATATACATTAACGATCTGGAAGAAGGAACTAAAAGCACTGTTGCTAAGTTTACAAATTATACAAATATATGCAGAGGGACAGGTAATATTGAGGAAGCAGGGGGGCTGCAGGAGGTCTTGGACAGGCTAGGAGAGTGGGCAAAGAAGTGGCAGATGGAATACAATGTGGAAAAGTGTGAGGTTATGCACTTTGGTAAGAAGAATGGAGGCACATACTATTTTCTAAATAAGGAAACCAGAAGCACAAAGGTACTTAGGAGTGCTGGTTCAAGATTCTCTTAAGGTTAACGTGCAGGTTCAGTTAGCAGTTTGGAAGGCAAATGCAATGTTCACATTCATGTTGAGAGAGCTAAAATACAAGAGCAGGGATATACATCTGAGCCTGTATAAGGCTCTGATCAGATCCCATTGGAGTATTGTGAGCAGTTTTGGACCCCGTATCTAAAGAAGGATGTGCTGGCCTTGGAAAGGTTCCAGAGGAGGTTCACAACAATGATCCCTGCATCTGACTATCCACTCTGCCCCTGCCACTCATAATTCTGTAGACCTCTATCAGGTCGCCTCTCAGCCTCCGTCGTTCCATTGAGAACAGACCAAATTCATCTCACCTCTCCTCATTGCTAATGCCCTCCATACCAGGCAACATCCGAGTAAAGCGAGGTAGATTTCTGACTATTTCATTGCTCTCTGCCCTGTTACTTTATTTTGAACTGTGTTGAGTTCCCCTGAGGCCTTCACGTCTCCCCCACATTTGCTAGTTTGAAGTCCTTGTAACCACTCTATTTATTATTTCCGTTAGACCACTGGTCCCAGATAGGTTCAGGTGGAGACAGTCTCTCCTGTAAAATCCCTCCTGTCCAGTATTGATGTCAGTGCACCATGAAATGGAACCCCTCTATCCTTCACCACTGCTTTAGCCACGTTTTTGCTTCACAAATCTTCTCATCCCTATGCCAATTTGCACATGCTTCGGATAATAATAGAGATTATAAGCCTTGACAACCTGTTCTTTAATTTTGTTCCTAGTTCCTGACATTCCCCAAACAGGTCCTCTTTCCTAGTCAAGACAAATGTAGGTCACTTGCAGTCAGAAACAGAAGAATTGATAATAGAAACCAAGGGAACGGCAGACCAATTAAACAAATACTTCTGTTCTGTCTTCATGGAGGAAGACACAAATAACTTCCCAGAAATGCGAGGGAACAAGGGTTGAGTGAGAAGGGGGAACTGAAGGAAATTAGTAGTACTTAAAATATAGTGCTGGAGAAATTAAAGGGACTGAAAGCGATACCCAGGGCCTGATAATCTACATCCCAGAGTACTAGTGAAGTTGGTCACGGAAATAGTGGATGTGGTGGTTGTCATCTTCCAATATTCTATTGATTCGAGAACAGTCCAGCAGATTTGGATAGGGTAATCATATTATTTATAAAAGGAGGGAGTAAACAGGAAATTACAAACTGGTTAATCTAACATCAGTAGAAGGGAAAATGCCAAAAGAGGACACAAATCAGATACCAGAAATGCTGGAAAATGAAAGGTTTAGTGAGAGGGAAGAACTGAGGGAGATCAACATTAGTCGAGAAATGGTGCTGGGAAAACTGATGGGATTGAAGGCAGATCCCCAGGGCCTGAGAATCTGCATCCCAAAGTGCTGAAGGAGGTGCCTATGGAAATAGTGGATGCATTGTTGGTCATCTTCCGGGATTCCAAAGGCGCTAGAACTGTCCCTGCAGATTGGAGGGTAGCTCACGTCATTCCGATATTCAAAAAGGGAGGTGGAGAGAAAGCAGGGAATTATAGACCAGTAAGCCTAACATCGGTAGTGGGGAAAATGCTTGAATCCATTATCAAGGCCTTCTCGCGGAACATTTCGAAAGCAGTGGCAGGATCAGTCAGAGTCAGCATGGATTTATGAAGGGAAAATCATGCTCGACAAATCTGTTGGAATTCTTTGAAGATGTAACCAGTACAGTTGACAAGGGGGAACCAGTCGATGTGGTATATTGGACTTTCAGAAGGCGCTTGACAAAGTCCAGCATAAGAGATTATTGTGTAAAATTAAATCGCATGGGATTGGGGGAAATTGAGGTGGATAGAAAACTGAGAGGAAACAAAGAGTAGGGATTAATGGGTCCTTTTAAGATTGGCAGGCAGTAACTAGTGGGGTACCACAGGGATTGGTGCTGGGACCCCAGCTATTCACAATATATATTAATGATTTGGATGAGGGAACAAAATGGAATATCTCAAAGTTTGCAGATGATACCAAGTTAGGTGGGAGGGTGAATTGTGACGAGGATGCAGGGACCCTACAGCATGATCTGGACAGGTTGGGAGAGTGGGAAAATTAATGGCAGATGCAGTATAATTTGGATAAGTGTGAGGTTATTCACTTTGGAAGCAAAACCAGGAAGGCAGATTACTACCTGAATGGTTATAAATTGGGTGGTTATAAATTGGGAGAGGGTAGTGTGCAACGGGACCTGGGTGTCCTTGTGCACCAGTCGTTGAAGGTAAGCATGCAGGTGCAGCAGGCGGCAAAGAAGGCTAATGGTATGTTGGCCTTCGTTGCGAGAGGCTTCGAGTATAGAAGCAGGATGTGTTGCTGTAATTATATAGGGCCTTGGTGAGGCCACACCTGGAATATTGTGTGCAATTTTGGTCTCCTTCTCTGAGGAAGGATGTTCTTGCTCTCGAGGGAGTGCAGCAAAGATTTACCAGACTGATTCCAGGGATGACGGGACTGTCATATGAGGAGAAATTAACTGGGTTGGGATTGTTCTCGCTGGAGTTCAGAAGAATAAGGGGGGATCTCATAGAGACTTATAACATTTTTACGGGACTCGACAGGGTAGGTGCAGGGAAGATGTTACCAATGATGGGTGTGTCCAAACCAGGGGTCAAAGTCTGAGGAGTCAGGGTAAACCATATCGGACAGATATTAGGAGACATTTCTTCACACAGAGTTGTGAGCCTGTGCAATTCATTACCACAGGAAGATGTTAAAACTTTGAATATATTCGAAAGGCGGCTAGATATAGCACTTGGGGAGAATGGGATCAAAGGCTATAGGGAGAAAGCAGGATTAGGGGATTGAGTTGGATGATCAGCCATGATCGTGATGAATGGCGGAGCAGACTTGAAGGGCCTTCTATGTTTCTATCACTTCCGTTACACATAGATACATACATAGAAAATAGGAGCAGGAGGAGGCCTTTTGGCCCTTCGAGCCTGCTCCGCCATTCATCACCATCATGGCTGATCATCCAACTCAACAGCGTAATCCTGCTTTATCCCCATATCCTTTGATCCCCTTCGCCCCAAGTGCTATATCCAACTGCCTCTTGAAAAAATATATATACAAGGCGCAATTCTCTAAGCCGGCAACGCTATTTAACATTAATTGGTCCACTTAATGAGGCCCCACAGACTTCTCCTTACAAATGAAGGCTCGCCAGCAGATTCGCCGGGACCGCGCTCGCCAACCTGCCGCTAACAGGGTCAGACGGCACTTAAACAGCAGTTGCACAGCCAATCCCAGTCCGCTCGCAGCCATGGCGCCGAGAAGGCCGGCCGCAAGATTTTGCGATGTGGACCTAGTAAGGCTCCCAGATGCTGTCGAGGCCAGGAGGGATGTCCTGTTCCCCCGAGGGTCCCGGAGGTTGAGTCAGAGGACAGACAGTGCCGCCTGGGACAAGATGGCAGCAGTTGTAAGCTCGGGGAGCATGACCAGGAGGACTTGCCTCCAGTGCCATAAGGTCAACGACCTACAATAGGCAGCATGGGTGAATTGACATCGACACGTCCCCACCCTCCCGCTCCACAAGACCTTTCCGACCCAACGTGAGCATCCACCTGCCCACCCCCCCACCGATCTCTTCATGCACTCTCTTCACCCCCCATTGCCCTTCAACCACTCCATAACCCTTTCTTCTCACAAGCTTCGCACAGCTGAGAACCACTCGTGCAGTTAGCCATGTGTCTCTAAAGGAGAAGCTCTCGCACAATCGTCGGGAGAGGACCCAGACTGACCGGAGGCGTGCCAGACTTAAAAATCCTCACCACCTTCAAGGAACGGGCCCTGGAGGTGACATGGGTGGCCGAGGACAGAGCTGTCACCAATGCAGAGGTTGGTAGAAGCCGCAGAAGTGACAATCCACTGGGCTCCATTCGGAGCACCTCTCAAACGGGAGTTGTTATTCCCTTACTGACTGGCCCATCCCTCACACTGACCACATGTTCCTTCTCCCGCAGGTCCTCCAGCCGACAGGACTGACCCATCCCAGGTGACCCATCTCTCCAGCCTCCCAGAAGAACATCTTGGAAGTAAGTTCCGAGGTAGACATGATTGAGGCATCACAGATGTCATCCCCACCCTCCATCAACACAGATACACGCACCTTGGTGGGAAATGTTTGTCAGGCTTCCGGGGCACGTTCTAGTGAGCACCACACAACTGCTGATGCACAACAAATGGAACCCCTCGGCGAAACAGTAGTTGGATGTCTGCTAGATCCCTGGACCCAGGTGGGTGCCAGCCTGATGCTGAGCCTCTGGTACAGGGCTACCCATAGCTGATGGAGACGATAGTGTGCAGCTGGGACATTCAGAACGAGATGTCAGCGACACTCCAACAGGTACAAAGCCGATTGGAGGAGTCCCAGAGGCTACAGGCGTCCCTGTAACTGTTCAAAACAGCATTCCTTCTCTATCTCTAAGCTTCACCCAGCCCCTCAAACAAAGGTTCTCTGGGGTTTCCAGACTTTAACTTATCATTTTATCATTGCTGATTGCCCACTCCTGTTTGTACAAAAGAACAGAGACATCCAATTGATAAGCAACTAATCTCTGCCCATTGATGGGCAAAGAAACCTCATAATGGGCTAATAGCTGGCCAGCAGGATGGTCCTAAAGAACAATGGATCTGAGGCATATCTTTTTATTAAAACAGTAAAAAATATATACACAGCCAAACGGTACAAACACTAATTTTGTGTTGGAGAAACAGGGTACCCGCCCCTCAATACCAATGTACGGGGAGGGGGGGGGGGGGATATTCTGATTATTAAAACAGTTCACAACACATTTCTACAAAAAACAAATGGTACAAGCACTAAACTTTGCACAGGAGAGACCAGATACCCTCGCCTCTGTATCAACAGAAGGGAAAGGAAGGGGGTGGTGGGGAGGGAGGGTACCGTGTATGTTGGTGGAGGGGGGGGGGGGGCAATAGGGCACTGCCTGAACTATCTACGGAGGCAGAAAAATAAAAGAACCTTCAATTATCATGTGCCAGATTCTGGGAGTCCCCTAGAGGGGGTGAGGGGCGACACAGTGTCAGGCACGAGTGAGCCCCACACCCCGCTGCAGAGCGCCTCATGTGCACCCTGCGCTCCCGACACTGGGCGGCTGACAGTCGCTCTCCGGGCCCGAATCCTCCACCGCACTGAGTGCGGCAGGCGACACAGGTCCACCAACCAACCCAGGGCTGCCTTGATCCCGCCACCGGGATCATCGACAGGCAGGATCTCCACAGGCTCCTCCCGGGGTCCCGTGCTAGCGGGAGGCGGTGGTGCAGATGCCTGCTCTGCCCCTGTCACCTGGTCACTGGAAGGCCCTGAAAATAACTCCGAAAACAGGTCCGGGATGGTGGCAGAGGTGCCCGAAGATAGCGGATGGGACAGAAGGTCTTCCAAACTATAACCCGCTAAGAACCTAAGAAGCAGGGGGTTATCGCTGACCTCCTCCCCTGAGAAATTGAACAAGTCTGGGGTGCTAAATTGTACTGGGTGCTCCTGTGTACTCCCACTAACGAGTTTAAGTCTGACTGGGACAATGTAACTCAGCCAGGTGTGGGTGTAGCCCTCTGACTCTACGAGCAGTTTTTTTGCCCTCAGTCTGTTCAACTCCTAAATTGCCTGCTACATTGGGGTCTCATTTCTGGACCCAATTTCCTAATATCTCCCTCGCGTGACAAGTACAGAAGCATGGATGTCTAACTGCAGCTGTACAGGATCTTGGTGAGACCACACCTGGAGCACTGTGTACAGTTTTGGACTCTTTATCGAAGAAAATATATCTTTGCCACAGACGGAGTACAGCAAAGGTTTACCAGACTGATTCCCTGGGGGATGGCAGGATTGTTGTGCGAGGAGAGATTTTGTAAACAAGACCTGTATTCAGTTGAATTTAGAAGAATGCGAGGGGATCTCATTTAAAAGTAGAAAATTCCAACAGGGCTGGACAGACTGGATGCAGGGATATTATTTTCTTTGACGAGGTGGGGTCTAGAACAAAAGGTCACAGTCTCAAGGTAGGGGTAAGCCACTTAAAACTCAGGAAGGTAGTGAACCTGTAGAATCCGACCACAGAAGGTTTTGGAGGCCTAGCCACTGAATACATTTAAGGAAATTGATAGATTTCAAGACTCTAAAAGATGTCAAGAGGTATGGAGAGAATGAAGGAATATGTTACTGAGAGAGGATTAGCCACGATCATATTGAATGGTGGAACAAGCACGAAGGGCCAAATGACCTGCTCCTACTTCCTATGTTTCTACGTAATTCTGTATATAGACATTGCGCGGGATTCTCCGTCCCGGCAGCCTCATTTTCCGGCGCAGAGCACCATGCCGGCAGCTCCATTCCCGCAGCCAGCCAATGGAGTTTCCGATTATGGCCACCCCCAGGCCGTTGGGAAATCCACGGGCCTGGGTGCGGTGACGCAAAGCAGAGGATCCCCCGACGGAGAATCCCGCAGATGGTCTTACAAGTAACCCATTAACTCACAAAAACGAGAGGATTGGGGCAGTCAATGCAGAAAATCCATAAATAAACAAATTCTGTAAATATTCCACAGCTGTTAAGAGTGTATTTCCACCACTCAAGCTCTTTGGGAGTATTTACCATAAATAGCTCGAAATACGCAAAAGAATGTAAACTGCATTCGATCTATTTATGGTAACAATTTGAAAGAGCAGTGTCTTTGATGTTGTTTCCAGTACAAACTGATATGTAGATACCAAAATCTTTTTTATTATGATCAGAATAGTTCGACAAGAACATTTTCGAACAATCTTTGCATCGCTATGCTTAATAACAATAGTCTCGGGTTAGAGTGCTTTGTATATGTTGTCTAATCGGAAATAAGAGACCCAGGGTGAGCTTGTGGCACCCAAACCTAACAAAGGGCGCGCCAGAGTGAGCTGAATCCTGAGAATATGCCACGTACTCTCCACGTCCACGCGAGACCAGTTTTAACCCCCCCCCCCCCCAACCAGAACATAAACCTTTTCATTAATGGGTGGAATTAATTGTTTCAAAATGAATTTTTGCGTCCTTTTTGTAAAAACAGCTAAAGACGTAAAATGCTGCAAATCAATAATGTGTTCTCAATGTGAAGAAGGCTGTTCACATTAAATGAAAGGACTGGCGTATCGGGACCCCGATTATTATCATTCAATGAGTTATGGGTTAATAATGAAGATTGATTTACTCACGAAGCTTGACCTGGTCCCTGCCATCTCTGGGGTCCTTCGTAACGAGAGATACTTGGTCATCCTGTGCAAGTGTGTCCCGTTGCATTTGCCAGATTATGCTAACTGCCAAAAAATAAAGTGTGTGAACGCCACGTATTTTTAAAGACTGCGCTGCACGTAACGTATTTAATCTAACATTGCAATAATATTCTGGCTATTTACTTGGCCACCTAAACCCTCAGGTATTCTGCGCCAACTCACAGTTGAAGCGAATCAAAGACTTGGTTATCCTTTAAATTTGTCTATCGCACCAAGGCACCGTAATTATGTCTAAACTATTGTAATATTCAGATTAAAAGTGCCGGCCATACTGCGATTAGTTCGAGGGAAATGTTTGGAGTCAGACATTGTTTTTTGCACATAACGTCTGATACTGTGTTGAGGCTTGAGGGCGGGATGTACAAAATCGGCAACAGTTCTGAGTGGGTCACATGGAGTGGACAGCAATATCTTAACACCCATTCACACCGGGTCAGTAACCCATCCCCCTTAGCACCCATCCATACTGGGTCTGAGCCCCCCCGCTCTTAGCACCCACCCAAACCGGGAAAATAACGCCCCTTTGGCACCCATGGAGACCGGGACAATAAGGGCCAGCCCAGCAACCCCGGTCAATAATCCCCGGCCCATATCACCCATCCACAAACGGTCAATAAGCCCCCCCCCCGCCCTTACGCCCCATCCAGACTGGGTCACTAATCCTCCCCCTTAGCACCCATCCAGACAGGGGCAATAGATTTCCCCCTTCAGCACCGATCCAGACCAGGTCAATAACCGTCGCTTGGCACCCATTAATACAGGGAGAATAACCCACCAACCTTAGGACCCATCCAGAAACTGTCAATAACCCCGATCCACACAGGGGCAATATACTTCCCCCTTCTGCGCCAATCCAGGCAGGGTCAGTAGCTACCCACCACCCTTGGCACCCATCCAGACCACATCAATAAACCCCCTTTGGCACCCATTAATACAGGGTCAATAACCCACCACCCTTAGGACCCATCCAGAAAGGGTCCATATCCCAACCCCCCTTAGCTCCCATCCATAAATGGTTATCAACCCCACCCCTTAGCACCCATCCAGACCACAATAACCTTCCCCCCTTAGCACCGATGCAGGCAGGATCAATAACACAACCCCACATATTACCCATCCACACTGAGTTAATACCCCCCCAGCACCCATCCAGACAGGGTCAATAACCCATCCAGGTAGTTTGAATAAACCCCTCCCCTTGGCAACCATTAATACAGGGTAAAGCACCCTTAGGACACATCCAAAAAGGGTCAATACCACCCCCCCCTTTGCACCCATCCAGAGAGGTCATTAACTCTCCCTCCTTTCGCAGACCCCAGACAGAGTCAATAGCCCGCCCCCACCCCCCCCCTTAGCACCCATCTAGACACGGTTATTAACCACCCGTCTTAGCACCCATCCAGACTGGGTCAATACCAACCCCACTTAGCAGTCATCCAGACCGGGCCAATAACACCCACTTACCACCCATCCAGACTGGGGAAATAACTACACCCACCCTGACCCACCGATCCAGACAAAATCAATAATGCTCCCCCTTAGTACCTATGGAGATGGAGTAAATACCCCCCCCCCCCCCCCGCTCAGGACCCATCCAGAAAGGGTCAATAACCTCCCCCCCCCACCCCCCGCACCCTTCCAGATACAGTTATTAAACCCCACCTCTTAGCACCCATCCAGACCGCAATAAACCTCCGCCCTTTGCACCGATTCAGACAGTGTCAATAACGCACCCTTATGACCATTCCAGACTGGGTCAAGAGCCCGCCGCCCCAGCACCCATCCAGACCCGCTCAATATCCTTCCCCCCGCTGCCCCCCCCCCCCCATAGCACCCAAGCAGACAGGATCAATAACCCCCCACACTTAGCACCCATCCAAACAGGGTCAATAACCCCCTCCCCCTTGGCACCCATCCAGACCGGGTCTAGACCCCCCTTGGCACCCATTAATACAGGGTCAATAACCCACTACCCTTAGGACCCATCCTGAAAGGGTCAATAACCCTCCCCCCCCTTTGCACCGATCCAGACAGGTCAATAACCCCTGCCCCTTAGCACCCATCCAGACAGGTCAATAATTCCCCCTCCTTTCGCACCCATCCCGACAAGATCAATGACCCACCCCTCTTTAGCACCCATCCAGAAAGTTATTCACCCCCCCCCCTTAGCACCCATCCAGACTGCAGCAATAACCTCCCCCCCCACCCCGACCTGACCACCCATCGAGACCGGGTCAACGACCCACACCTTAGCGCCCATCCAGACACGATCAATAACCCCCCAACTCTTAATACACATCCAGATGGAGTAAATATCCCTTCCCCCTTAGCACCTATCTAAACGGGGTCAATAAACCCCCTCAGCACCGATCCAGACCAGGTCAATAACTCCCCACCCTTAGCACCTATCCAGACAGGGGCAACAAACTTCCCCCTTCTGCATCGATCCAGACAGGGTCAATAATGCCCCCTTCCATTTGCACCCATTCAGACCAGGACAAAAACACACCCTTGGCACGCATCCAGTCGGGACAAGAACGTCCCCCCTCAGCACTCATCCATATCCGGCCAATAACTCATCCCTTTATCATCCATCCATAAATGGTCATTGAGCACCGCCAGCCCTTAGCTCCTGTCCAGACCGGGTCAATAACCCCCCCCTTAGCACCGATCCAGACAGGGCCATTAAGCTACCCCCGCCCCCCTTGAAAGCCATCCAGACGGGGATAACTCCCCCCCCCCCTTGGCACCCATTAATACAGGGTCAATAACCCACCACCCTTCGGAACCATCTAGAAAGAATCAATAATCCCATCCAGACATGGTTATTAACCCCGAACGCTTAGCACCCATCCAGACCGCAATATACTTGCCTCCCTTAGCACCGATCCAGACAGGATCAATAACCCCTACACTTATCACCCATTATTACTCATCCAGACTGAGCCACCCCCCAGCACCCATCCAGACCGGGTCAATCACCCCTCCCCTTAGCACCCATCCTAACCCACAACCCTGAGCACCATCCAGATCGCAATAAACTTCCCTCCTTAGCACCGATCCAGACAGGGTCAATAACGCACCCCCATTATTACCCATCCAGACTGAGCTCCCCCCGCCCCCAGCACCGATCCAGAGCTGGTCAATAACACCCCCCGATCACCCATCCATAAAGTGGCAATAAGCCACTCGCTCTTAGCACCCGCCCAAACCGGAAAAATAACGCCCCTTTGGCACCCATCCAAACCAGGTCAATAACTCCCCGCCTTATCACCCATCCACAAAACGTCAATAAACTCCCCCCCCCCTGCCCTTACCTCCCGTCCAGACTGGGTCACTAATCCTCCCCCCTTAGCACCCATCCAGACAGGGGCAATAAACTTTCCCCTTCAGCACCAATCCAGACAGGGGCAATAGATTTCCCCCTTCAGCGCTGATCCAGATCGGGTCAATAACCGCCCCTTGGCACCCATTAATACAGGGAGAATAACCCATCAACCTGAGTACCCATCCAGAAACTGTCAATAACCCCCCCCCCCCCCCCCACCATCACCACCACCCTTGGCACCCATCCAGACTACGTCAATAAACCCCTCTTGGCACCCATTAATACAGGGTCAATAACCCACCACTCTCAGGATCCATCCAGAAAGGGTCAATAACCCACGCCCCCTTAGCACACATCCAGACATGGTTATTAACCCCATCCCTTAGGACCCATCCAGACTGCAATAACCTTCCCCCCCTTAGCACCGATGCAGACAGGGTCAATAACGCAACCCCCCATATTACCCATCCACACTGGGTTAATAGCAGCCCGCCCCCCAGCATCCATCCAGACAGGGTCAATAACCCCCCACCCGAGCACCGATCCAGACAGGGTCAATAATCCACCCCCCCACTTAGCACCCATCCAGACGCGGTTATTAACCACCCGCCTTAGCACCCATCCAGACTGGGTCAATACCAGCCCCGCTTAGCAGTCATCCAGACCGGACCAATAACACCCACTTACCACCCATCCAGACGGGGGAAATAACCACCCCCACCCTGAGTAGCCGTCAAGACAGGGTCAATAACCCCCCACCCTTAGCACCGATCCAGACAGAATCAATAATGCTCCCCCTTAGTACCCATGGAGGTGCAGTAAATACATCCCCTCACAGGACCCATCCAGAAAGGGTCAATAGTACCCCCTCAGCACCCATCCAGACAGGGTCAATAACCCCCTTCCCCTTGGCACCCATCCAGACCGGGTCAAGAATCCATTGTTATTAAACCCCACCCCTTATCGCCTACCCAGCCCGCAATAAACTTCCCCCCTTAGCACCGATTCAGACAGGGTCAATAACGCAACCCCTTATGACCCATCCAGACTGGGTCAATAGCACCCTACCCCAGCACCCATCCAGAAAGGATCAATAACCCCCACCCCCATAGCACCCATCCAGACAGGATCAATAACCCCCCACCCTTAGCACCCATCCAGACAGGGTCAATAACCCCCTTCCCCTTGGCACCCATCCAGACCGGGTCAAGAACTCCCCTTGGCACCCATTAATACTGGGTCAATAACCCACCACCCTTAGGATCCATCCAGAAAGGGTCAATAAACCCCCACGTTAGCACCCATCGTTGGTTCCAGGCAGGGTCAATAATCCTCGCTCTCAGGACAGATCCAGACAGGGTCAATAACCCCCCAACTCTTAATACACATCCAGAAGGAGAAAATGTCCCCCCAACCCTTAGCACCCATCCACGCCGGGTCAATGACCCACACCTTAGCACTCATCGAGACAGTGGGCAATAACCGCCCACCCCCTAGCACCCATCCAGACAGGGTCAATAACCCTCACCCCTTAGCACAGATCGAGACAGGGTCAATAACCCCCCAACTCTTAATACACATCCAGACGGAGTAAATATCCCCCCACCTTAGCACCCATCCACACCGGGTCAATAAACATCCCCAGCACCCATCCAGACCGGGTCAATAACCCCCCACCCTTTGCACCTATCGAGACAGGGGTAATAAACGTCCACCTTCAGCATCGGTCCAGACAGGGTCAACAATGCCCCCCTCCCTTAGCACCCATTCGGACCGGGACAAAAACACCTCCTTGGCACGCTGTTGCTAACTTTTGGTTGGTTCAATCGGTTCTGTTTTATAACCTTTGCTATTGAGTCGCCAGGTATCTTTATGATACCGCCACGAGGTTCAAGTTCACGTAATGATCAATAACTCAATACACCGATTAGTAAGATTCAAATCAAAGCACATATATTATACACAGAAATCACTACTCATGCACAAATTCTACTTCTAAGCTACTTCTACAACTAACAGGCCTATACTTAGCTTCGGACTGGCCCACCAGGTCAGGGGAACAAATGGCCTTTCGTTTGGGTTCTGAGTCTGTGGGATTCGAAGTTGGTACGGACTGGTAGCTAGGAGCACCTATCTCGTAGCGAGCGTTGACTTAAGACTTACTGGATATCGGCCGCAGCTGCATCGGTCACTGTCAAGGGTTGGTTCGCGTTGCTGAGTGACCCGGTCAAGAAGAACGATTTGAACTTGGGGGCTTAACTTTATAGTCCCCAGGGGCTTCCCGCCTTTCGAGGCGGACCCTGTACCTGGTTCCAAGTGATTGGACTTCGTTCCAATTGCTTGGTTCGATTTCTCCAATACTGCAGCGGTTCCCTGATCGATGGGCGGTCTTGAGGTGTCCGTTAACCTCTTTTGTGTTGGCTCCTGCTGGCGCCGAGGAGTCTGGCTTGGCTTTGTTTATCCCAAATGTTTCGATTGTTCCCGGGGATCGCTTATTAGTATGTAGATGGCTGCTACATTATTATGCAGATGGCTGCTTGTATCGATGCTATCTGGGCTTTTGCAGAGTTTAATACACAGTAACTTGCACCTGCTAGTTTCTGCCTCTGTTGGCTGAATTTCCCTGCAGCCTTTGCTGTTCTCCATTTTACGTCGGGAGTTGGCCAACCCAGGTGGCTACATGCCCTCCTTATGATCCTAACGCGAAGCGTGAAGGATCACATAACTGCATTGTTTTTCATTCCCTGACCTGGCGAGCACTCTTCTATGGCCTCTACACTGAGCATAACTATGCAAAAAGATTTTCACTGACAATTCTGAGGGGCGCTATGTCAAACAGGGACATGCATTACAAAACAAGAAAATCGGAACCTCTAACTATCCTTAATAAACTACACTCACTCAAACATTTCATCACACTAACTTCCTAAACCATACAAACAAAATCATAGCAGTATTATACACATTTTCTGGCTTGGCAGTCAAGCTCAGGATTGTACAATTGCTCATGAACATTTCTTTATTTACAACAAATCGCAAACGAATGCTCTTTATTATAGATCGCGGGGGTCGGGGGTCTGGTCATATCCAAAAATAGGGGTTCTTATACTATATCCCGGGCTGCGAGCGCGGTAGGCTCTCCTTCTCCATTTTCTCAGACGAATAGTCTGCACGATGCAGCAGAGTATCGCCAATACCAATAGGGATTCTATCAAGTAGGACAGGGAGTACCAGGTTATAAACCTGTCACACCAAGGTGGTGTGGTGTCGCTTGTGACTGGGCTCTGGGTACTGTGGGGAAGTGAATCATTAACGGGTGGGGGGCCCGCGTTCGCGCACAACCAAATATCCATTACGGTTATGAGCCACGCGGAGGATGTCCTCATGGTTCTTCTTCTTTCACTCTTCTCTTCTCTTCTCTGGTCCTGGAGCTTCTGGAGTTCTGTGTGATCAAGCATAGTGTCTGTTACTATTTTGGTTTAATATCTGGTATGATAGCCTGTCTGTCCTTTAGTGCCAATTACTCCCTTTATAATTGGTCACTATGTGTGACTCCCTCATTTTTTTTCAAAAACGGAATTTCAGGACAAGACACACTTACAAATAATGAATCAGTGCGAGCCGTCTCGCAGGCTGTGCGATGTACCATCCAAATGTTTGAGGATGTAAATAGCAGAGGGTTGGCAACCTAAGAGTTACCTGAAAACAAAACAAAACTTTTTGAACCAAACTTGCCGAAATGAGGTGTGTATGGGCCGCGACGGGCAAGGTTTGAATGGAGTCCCCGGATAGGACGGCGACCAATACCGTGTGTGCCCTACCCGAGCATAGCTGACCAGAGTGGGGTTCCCAGGCAGGGCGGGTCCCAATGCCGTTTCTCCACTGCCTGAACAACCGACAAGAACGGGCAAGAAATGTAGTCATCGTGGGGGGTTGTCGTATTGGTTCTTCCATCGAACCAGAAGGGCAGTTACGAACGGGGGTCTGGCAAGCTCTCAGAGGTTTCTGCTGATGAGCGTGTGGACAAGTTCTCAGAGGTTTCGGCCGAAAAATAAGGCGTGGGGCTGTGGAAATTTTTTTTTCCGGTCTAACATTTAACAGTACAAGTACAAACAACATCAAACATGCTGCAGGTTCCATCAGAAAGGACACCGTTTTCTCCCAAACGGTTCCTTTTACAACATCATCTGGACACCTCAGTTATCGGTTGCGAACAGGGTCGCAAAGGGGTTTTCGTTTTGGGAGTCAGACTCAAAGTCGTCATCTTCTCCCGGATGCCAAACTCTCGAGTGTATCAGGGCTGATAGGGCTGCATGGTGTGATTTTGGATCGCTCTCATCATTCCGGATGAGTCTGTCCGAATTGTCTCGGTGCCAAAAGGTGGTGTCTAGTTCTGTGGGGACGGAATCGGGGTCGTCATTGTAGGTCGGTGGTCGGTGGTGGGGTTTGTTTAGGAAAGTGATCATGAAGGAATCTTGGTCAGATTCGCTGGGTGTCGGTCCTGTTGCATGGGGATAGTAGGGAGGCGTGCTGTGGCTATTGTCCGAGTCACAGTCGCTGTCGCTGCTGGTGCTGTCTGTGGGTGTTCCGGGGCAGAGTATATATTTCGGGGGTGGAGTCGAGGTTGTGGCTGTGGCTGGGCTGGACGTGATGGGGGAGGGTAGGGTTACGTTGGCTGTGGGCGGGGCGTGGTCTGCTGTGTCGAGCATGACGTGGTGTGCGTGGTTAGACTGTGTTCCATATGCCTTCATCTGGTTGATATGGAGCCACGCAGTCTTTCCATTGGGATACTTTATTTTGTAGACGAAAGGGCTTACTTTGTCCGCAATGGAGTACGGACCCGAATACTTTGGTGACAGGAATGTGCTGGGGTTGTATACGGAGAGCATGACTTGCTGTCCTACACTGAACTCAGTCGCATGCACTGTCTTATCGAAACAGGCCTTGCTCTGTTCCTTTCTTGTGCCCAATTTCACTGCGGCTGCTGGCTGAGCCGTTTTAACATTCGCCACTAATTGGTCTACTGCTTTCTCGTGTGTGAGGGCCGTCACTTCGGGGCTGGTCAAATCTAATCCTAATAAAAATTCTGTGCCTTTCATGGGGCGTCCGGTCATGAGAGTGTGTGGGGTGTAACCTGTGGATGTGGAAACTGTATTTCACAAAAACATCAGCGCAAAAGGGAGGACTAAATCCCAAGTGGTGTTGTTTTACTGGACCATTTTTCTGAGGGTGGATTTTAGGGTCCGATTCAAGCGCTCCACTATACCACTCGACTGGGGGTGGTATGCAATGTGGAATTTTTGGGTAATGCCAAATATCGTGAGGACATTCTTCATGACACATTCCGTAAAATGGGAACCTTGGTCAGATTCGATGCTGCGGGGGAGTCCCCATCTCGTATACATGTGGTGGGTTAAAATCTTGGTCTTCGCCGTGTTAGTTCTGGATGGGAATGCTTCCACCCATTTTGTAAACTTGTCTATCACATACGAGTACATACTTATAACCATTCCTGCAAGGGGGCAATGGTCCAATATAATCAATCTGGAGGTTAGTCCAGGGGCCATTAACGGGTCGGGTGTGACTAAGCTGAGCCTTTTTGGCGTATCTGTCCGGGTTGTTCTGGACACAGATAAGGCAATTCTCAACGTAGTGAGTTACATCGTCCTTTAAACTCGGCCACCAACAGAGCTGCCTGAGGTGGGCTGTAGTGGGATCGATTCCTTGATGTCCATGACTGTCATGGAATAACCAAATCAGTTGATTCCTGTCCTGTTCAGGAACCACATAAAGGGTGTCCTTTAACACCACACCCTCATGTGTGGTCAGAGCATTTTTAAACCTCTCGTAGGGTGCTGGATAGTTTCCTTTTAAAATCTCCCTAAGATTGCTGTCCTGCTTCTGGGCCTGCACTAAATCCTCGATACTAGTCTGCGAGACCTGAACTGCATTCACTGGTGCACTTTCGGGGGGTGTCCAAAAATATCCATGCCTGGAACCTGCTTTAGCCAGTGCGTCGGCTTTTACATTTCCAGGGGGGGAGGAACGATGGTGACTTCGAACTTTGACTGTTCCAAAAGTCCTGTTCTGTGCTCTCTCTAAAATGTGACGGAGCAATGGGGCTGGAGGGGGGAGGTTTCTGTCTGCGGAAACAAATCCTCTTGCTTTCCACAGGGGTAGGAATTTTGTAAGGCTGTTGCAGACATCGAGGCTGTCCGAATATATGTCTGCTGGGCTGGGGAAGGAATCTGGGCGTTCCACTATGTATGCGATGGCCGCAAGTTCTGCTGACTAAGTGTCCTGGAAGTTTTATTGCTATTTCTTCTAGGGCGCGTCCCTGCGCATCCTCGACATAAATACCGCATCCTGTTATGCGCTTCCCTTCTAATATTGTGGAAGATCCATCCACATATATCTTTATGGGTTCACACGTGTCTGTGTGCTTGGGGCTCTGGTTTGAACTACCTATCTTTCTGGGGGGTATTTTTGCAATAAAGGGGCCTGTGTTGTGGTGTGGAGAGATAATTTCACATTCAAGGGGGATTCCGGGGTACTGTAGGTTGTCGGCTAAAAAGGTGTGGGTCTTTGTCCTTTTTGTCAGTGATGTCCCGTCTCTGCAAAAGAAGGGTCCATCTGGCTGCTCTTATTTGACTAACTGTACCGTCCTTGAGTCGTCCGTCCAGTAAAAGTTGGGTGGGGGGGGTGTTCTGTGAGGATTGTGATGGGGTTTAGTCCGGTAATGTATGAAAAATACTGTACTGCCCAGAATACTGCGAGCAGGTGCCTTTCACAGGATGAAAATCCCTGCTCCACAGCATCTAAAACTCTGGAGGCGTAAGCCACGGGCCTTAACTGTTCGTGCCGTTCCTGAAGGAGCACAGCCAAAAGGGTGCGGTCTGTGCTTGCTACCTCTATCGCATAGGGGGAAAGCGGGTCTGGAACTTGTAGTGCTATGAGTGCTCTTTTCAACGCATCCACAGCATCCGTATGCTGCGGAAGCCATTCCCAGGGGGCTCCTTTCTTTAGGAGGTCTGAGAGGGATGCTGCCTTGCTGGCGAAACCATCAATGTGGTTTCGGCAGTAGCCAACCAGTCCTAAAAATGACAGGAGTGCTGAAAGGTTCTGGGGAAGGGGCAATTTAGCAATCGAGTCAATCCTTTTGTGCTCGATCTCGCGTTTACCATGTGTGATAATTGTACCCAAGTATATCACCTTATTTTGGGGTTAACTTTACATCCAATTGCTTGTAGGAGTTCCAGCAGTTCGGACAGAAGCTCCTTGGTGTCTGTCTGCAGTATTAGGTCATCTACGTACTGGACCAGACATTCAGGGCGAGAAAATTTGGCTAGACCATTTGCCAACTGTCGGTGGAAAATGGAGGGGGAGTTGTGGAATCCTTGTGGGAGGCATGTCCACAGGTACTGCTGATTTTTAAAGGTGAAGGCAAATTTGTACTGGCACGCCTTTGCCAATGGAATGGACCAGAATCAATTACTGATATCCAAAACCGTAAAGTATCGGGAATTGAGTCCCTGCTGGAGCATGGTCTCGGGACTTGTTGCTACTGTGGGGGCTGCTGCTGGGGTGACTTTGTTGAGTTCCCGGTAATCGATGATCAGTCGCCATGATCTATCGGGCTTTCTCACTGGCCAAATTCGGGGCATTATTAGTGGAGGCTACTGATCTAAGTACGCCCTGCTCTAATAAGCTGTCGATTACTTTTGCGATTTCTCCCTCTGCCTCTTGGGGAAGTCCATACTGCTTTTGGGGTCTAGGGTCAGGTCCTGTGATTTGTACTGAACCAGTCATCCGGCCACAGTCGTGTTTATGGGTCGCGAATGCTGTCCTGTTCTTTTGTAACACTGCCCTAACCTGCTTGTCCGTGCTTATTGTCGTCGGGTTAAACAAAAATTTGCCTACTGCGCTAATTTTGTTGGCGTATTCACCTATTGTGAGCGTTGTGGGGGCTCTTGCAGATTTTGCCATTTTCCGGACACATTGGTTGACTGGATCAAATGAAAGGTGGTGGGAGTTCATAAAGTCTATGCCCAAAATGTGTTCTGCTGTGTGGGGTAGATCGACTCAAACTATGGGGTGCTTGGTGGTGACGTTGCCGATTTGGATGGGTACAGGGGCTGTGGTGTGTCCCTGCTGTGAGTGGCCTGTAAAGCCGCTGAGGGTGATGGTGGCTGTAGTGGGCCACGTGTCCTTTTGGAACATGGTGGAGGAATTTATTGTGGTGCGGGACCCTCCTGTGTCCCAGAGAAACTCGATGTGCTGTCCCCGTATTTTCGCTGCAACTACCGGTCATCCGGACCTATCCCAAAGGGTGTCGCAGACCCAACTGGGGGAGCCCGAACACCGTCAATCCGTTCCGTTCAGGTCCGTCTGATCTGAACAGGTGCTCACACTATGTATGGGCTCTGTCTTACTTAGAGCGCCCGTCTGCTGGGCTCTTTGTGGCTTTCATGGGGCATTGCATTCTCTAGCAAAGCGTCCTAAATGTCCACAGTTGTAACACTCCCGTGACTTTGGTGGGGGGCAGTTCTAGCCTTCATTTACCCATGCGGGGTTCTGGTGTGTTTTAACGGCTTGTATGTCTGCTTCTGCTTTGGGATTTTAACTGCGGGTTTAACATAGAACATAGAACATAGAAAATACAGCACAGAACAGGCCCTTCGGCCCACGATGTTGTGCCGAACCTTTGTCCTAGATTAATCATAGATTATCATTGAATTTACAGTGCAGAAGGAGGCCATTCGGCCCCCTGAGTCTGCACCGGCTCTTGGAAAGAGCACCCCACCCAAACTCAACACCTCCACCCAACACCAAGGGCAATTTTGGACACTAAGGCCAATCCATCTACCCTGCACATCTTTGGACTGTGGGAGGAAACCGGAGCACCCGGAGGAAACCCACGCAGACACGGGGAGGACGTGCAGACTCCGCACAGACAGTGACCCAAGCCGGAATCGAACCTGGGACCCTGGAGCTGTGAAGCAATTGTGCTATCCACAATGCTACCGTGCTGCCCTTAAGAACAAATAAATCTACACTGTATCATTTTACCGTAATCCATGTGCCTATCCAATAGCTGCTTGAAGGTCCCTAATGTTTCCGACTCAACTACTTCCACAGGCAGTGCATTCCATGCCCCCACTACTCTCTGGGTAAAGAACTTACCTCCTATATTTTCCACCTTTCACCTTAAATTTATGTCCCCTTGTAATGGTTTGTTCCACCTGGGGAAAAAGTCTCTGACTGTCTACTCTATCTATTCCCCTGATCATCTTATAAACCTCTATCAAGTCGCCCCTCATCCTTCTCCGTTCTAATGAGAAAAGGCCTAGCACCCTCAACCTTTCCTCGTAAGACCTACTCTCCATTCCAGGTAACATCCTGGTAAATCTTCTTTGCACCTTTTCCAAAGCTTCCACATCCTTCCTAAAATGAGGTGACCAGAACTGTACACAGTACTCCAAATGTGGCCTTACCAAAGTTTTGGACAGCTGCATTATCACCTCACGGCTCTTAAATTCAATCCCTCTGTTAATGAACGCGAGCACACCATAGGCCTTCTTCACAGCTCTTTCCACTTGAGTGGCAACTTTCAAAGATGTATGAACGTAGACCCCAAGATCTCTCTGCTCCTCCACATTGCCAAGAACTCTACCGTTAACCCTGTATTCCGCATTCATATTTGTCCTTCCAAAATGGACAACCTCACATTTTTCAGGGTTAAACTCCATCTGCCACTTCTCAGCCCAGCTCTGCATCCTATCTATGTCTCTTTGCAGCCGACAACAGCCCTCCTTACTATCCACAACTCCACCAATCTTCGTATCGTCTGCAAATTTACTGACCCACCCTTCAACTCCCTCATCCAAGTCATTAATGAAAATCACAAACAGCAGAGGACCCAGAACTGATCCCTGCGGTATGCCACTGGTAACTGGGATCCAGGCTGAAGATTTGCCATCCACCACCACTCTCTGATTTCTATCGGTTAGCCAGTTTGTTATCCAACTGGCCAAATTTCCCATTATCCCATGCCTCCTTACTTTCTGCAGAAGCCTACCATGGGGAACCTTATCAAATGCCTTACTAAAATCCATGTACACTACATCCACTGCTTTACCTTCATCCACATGCTTGGTCACCTCCTCAAAGAATTCAATAAGATTTGTAAGGCAAGACCTACCCCTCACAAATCCGTGCTGACTATCCCTAATCAAGCAGTGTCTTTCCAGATGCTCAGAAATCCTATCCTTCAGTACCCTTTCCATTACTTTGCCTACCACCGAAGTAAGACTAACTGGCCTGTAATTCCCAGGGTTATCCCTAGTCCATTTTTTGAACAGGGGCACGACATTCGCCACTCTCCAATCCCCTGGTACCACCCCTGTTGACAGTGAGGACGAAAAGATCATTGCCAACGGCTCTGCAATTTCATCTCTTGCTTCCCATAGAATCCTTGGATATATCCCGTCAGGCCCGGGGGACTTGTCTATCCTCAAGTTTTTCAAAATGCCCAACACATCTTCCTTCCTAACAAGTATTTCCTCGAGCTTACCAGTCTGTTTCACACTGTCCTCTCCAACAATATGGCCCCTCTCATTTGTAAATACAGAAGAAAAGTACTCGTTCAAGACCTCTCCTATCTCTTCAGACTCAATACACAATCTCCCGCTACTGTCCTTGATTGGACCTACCCTCGCTCTAGTCATTCTCATATTTCTCACATATGTGTAAAAGGCCTTGGGGTTTTCCTTGATCCTACCCGCCAAAGATTGTTCATGCCCTCTCTTAGCTCTCCTAATCCCTTTCTTCAGTTCCCTCCTGGCTATCTTGTATCCCTCCAATGCCCTGTCTGAACCTTGTTTCCTCAGCCTTACATAAGTCTCCTTTTTCCTCTTAACAAGACATTCAACCTCTCTTGTCAACCATCATTCCCTCACTCGACCATCTCTTCCCTGCCTGACAGGGACATACATATCAAGGACACGTAGTACCTGTTCCTTGAACAAGTTCCACATTTCACTTGTGTCCTTCCCTGACAGCCTATGTTCCCAACTTATGCACTTCAATTCTTGTCTGACAACATCGTATTTACCCTTCGCCCAATTGTAAACCTTGCCCTGTTGCATGCACCTATCCCTCTCCATTACTAAAGTGAAAATCACAGAATTGTGGTCACTATCTCCAAAATGCTCCCCCACTAACAAATCTATCACTTGCCCTGGTTCATTACCAAGTACTAAATCCAATATTGGGTTTGTTTTGTACCGACTGCTCCCAGGCGCGGGACAATCGTTTTACGACCCATTTCTCATTATGAGCCTCCTCTGAGGGATCATAATTCGCACAAGCTTTTTGTCCTGCTCCTGTGGCATGGGAGATAAGGGTGCGGGTCCATTTGGCCATGTTGTCTGGGGACAAATGGGCGCGGTCTAAGTCTCCAAAAACTGCTGCAAAGTGGATCCACAGGTGTCCAGCAAACGCTGTGGGTGGCAAATGGGGTTTAATGCAGAAAAGTGTGAGGTGATTCATTTTGGAAGGAATAACAGGAAGACAGAGTGTGGCAGTGTGGATGAGCAGAGAGATCTCGGTGTCCATGTACATAGATCCCTGAAAGTTGCCACTCAGGTTGAGAGGGTTGTTAAGAAGGCGTACAGTGTGTTAGCTTTTATTGGTGGAGGGATTGAGTTTCAGAGCCATGAGGTCATGTTGCAGCTGTACAAAACTCTGGTGCGGCCGCATTTAGAGTATTGCGTGCAATTCTGGTCACCGCATTATCGGAAGGATGTGGAAGCATTGGAAAGGGTGCAGAGGAGATTTACCAGACTGTTGCCTGGTATGGAGGGAAGATCTTATGAGGAAAGGCTGAGGGACTTGAGGCTGTTTTCGTTAGAGAGAAGAAGGTTAAGAGGTGACTTAATTGAGGCATACAAGATGATCAGAGGATTGGATAGGGTGGACAGTGGGAGCCTTTTTCCTCGGATGGTGATGTCTAGCATGAGGGGACATAGCTTTAAATTGAGGGGAGATAGATATAAGACAGACGTCAGAGGTAGGTTCTTTACTCAGAGAGTAGTAAGGGTGTGGAATGCCCTGCCTGCAACAGTAGTGGACTCGCCAACACTAAGGGTATTCAAATGGTCATTGGATAGACATATGGATGATAAGGGAATAGTGTAAATGGGCTTTAGAGTGGTTTCATAGGTCGGCGCAACATCGAGGGCTGAAGGGCCTGTACTGCGCTGTAATGTTCTATGTTCTATGTTCTAATGCAGCCTATTACTCAAATCCAGCCCATGTTACCTGCTGCTCCAGCGGCGGCTGTTACAGCACCTGCAGGAATATCAGCAGTAACTACTGTAGCCACCTAAATTGGCCAACTCATGATTTAAAATGGCAAACGGCAAAGGCTGATGGGAAAGTCAGCCAACAAGACAGAAACCGGCAGGTGCAGGTTTGCTGTGTATTAAAACTCTGCAAGAGGCCAGACAACATCGAGACCAGCGACCATCACCATAACAATGTAGCAATCCCCGGGAACAATAAGTAACATTTGGGACACATAAAGCAAAGCCAGACTCCCCGGCGCCAGCAGGAGCCAACACAGAAGAGGTGAACGAGCACCTCAAGACCGTCCATCGATCAGGGAACCGCTCCAGTATTGGAGAAATCGAACCAAACGATTGGGACAAAGTCCAATCACTTGGGACCAGGTACAGGGCCCGCCCCGAAAGGCGGGAAGCCCCTGGGGACTATAAGAGTTAAGACCCAAGTTCAAATCGCTCTCTTCACCTCTTCGTCCTGCCCGGGTCACCCAGCAACACAAACCAACATTGACCGTGACCGGTGCAGTGACCACCGAACAAAGTAAGTCTTAATTCAACGCTCGCTACGAGATAGGCGCTCCTAGCTACCAATCCGTACCAACTTCGAATCCGCAGACTCAGAACCCGAATGAAAGGCCATTTGTTCCCCTGATCTGGTGGGCCTGTCCGAAGTTAAGTGTCGGCTTGTTAGTTGTAGAAGTAGCTTAGACGTAGAATTTGTGCATGAGTAGCGATTACTGTGTATAATAAATGTGCTTTGATTTGAATCTCACTAATCGGTGTATTGGGTCATTGATCATTACTCGGACTTGAACCTCGTGGCGGTATCGTAAAGATACCTGGCGACTCGAGAGCAAAGGTAATAAAACAGAGAAATTGAACCTACGGAAAGTTAGCAACATTACTTGGCGACATCTGACGGGACCCGATCTAGAAGTGGCAAAACCACTCCTGGAGAACCCAGAATTTGAATTAGAGATCCAATTGGGAACAGAAAACCACAAGCGTTCAAGCAGTTCTGATCAATACTCATAATTCGGAAGTGTGTGTATGCATGTGTAACTAACAGGGCGATAAGGTAAAACTGATAGTTTTTTTGTTGCGACAAAACTGTCGGGAGTTTGTATTTTGGAAAGTAGTGAAAGCCGTACCCGTATTTTCCGCACCGCCTTAATACCCCTGTCCCAAATTTGAAGAGCAGCATTCGGATGGGAAAGATGGCAATGCAGGCAATGCAACGCCTCATGAACCCAGAGGAATTTGTGGTCACAGTGACCAGCAGCAGTAGAGTGGGACAATGTCCCATTTGGGAGGAAGAGATCAGGAAATATCTCAAAGGGAAATGATGGCCCCTTTGGAATGAATTCTGTGACAACGAGGAATCAGGCCCCGGGAGTATAGGACATACTTGGTGGGAGAACCTGAGCAAGATCCACAAAAAGAGCTTAGGGAAAGCTTGCAAGCCGATGGCAATCGTGTCCTGCTTGACACAATTGCGAGGCACATAGGAGGTCGTCAGGACGCTCCGGAAAGAAGTAGAGGGCATACATCGAATGAGTAAGGTCGATGTAAGCGAGGTAAAAAGAGAGAACTTAGAATTGAGGAGGAAATTGGCAGCAGAAGATGGAGAGGTGGAGGATGCCAAAAGGGCTCACCAGTCTTGTCTCGCGCACTTAAGCAGCTTCCAGTCTCAATACGAAAAGGCCTATCAGGACACGAAACGTGCAGTCCTGGTACGTGAAGAAACAGAAAAGCAGGTAGAAGCATTGCAAAGACAGTGCAAAGACCTAAAGGCAGCGTTAAGAGCACTCCATGCTGCCACCACAGAGCAAAGACAAAGCTCACTAGACCATGCAAAGTGCCGGAAGCAGATTGCAGAGCTGCAATCGCTGCTTTCAGTTCAAAGAGGCTTCCAGGAAACCTTTGGAGCAAAGTTAGATGAGGAAGACGGCCCTGATTGGGAAGAATTGAATTGAACACCACGTCATGCTCGACGCAGCACACCACACCCCGCCCACAGCCAATGCAACCATACCATCCCCCAACACGTCCAGCCCAGCCACGGACTCGACCTCGACTCCACCCCCGAAATATACACTCCGCCCCAGGACGCCCACCAACTGCAGCAGCAGAGACAGCAACTGTGACTCGGACGACAGCCACAGCACGCCTCCCTACTATCCCCATGCAACAGGACCCACACCCAGCGAATCTGACCACGATTCGAGTGATCCCTTCATGATCACATTCCTAAACAAACCCCACCACCGACCAATGACCCACAATGACGACCCCGATTCCGTCCCCACACAACTAGACACCACCTATTGGCACAGAGACAACTCATACAGACTCGTCCAAAACGACGAGAGCGACCCCAAATCACACTATGCAGCCCTATCAACCTTAATACATTCAAGAGTTTGGCATCCGGGAGAAGATGACGACCTTAAGTCTGACTCCCAAAACGAGAACCCCTTTGCGACCCTGTTCGCAACCGATAACTGAGGTGTCCAGATGATGTTTTCAAAGGAACCGCTTGGGAGAAAACGGTGTCCTTTCTGATGGAACCTGCAGCATGTTTTATGTTGTTTGTAAGTTTGTTAAATGTTGTTTGTCAGACCGCAAAATTTTTTTTCATGGCCCCACGCCTTTTCGGCCGAAACCTCTGAGGACTTGCCCACAGAGACTTGCTATCGGCTAGACGCTAGTTATGGGGAACTAGTTTGTCTGCAGAGACTTGTTAAGGTCCCAGAAGCCAGTTCAGCGGAACTAGTCTGTTGACAGATACCACACGCCCGTTCATAACTGCCCTTCTGGTTCGAGGGAAGAACCACTATGGCAGCCCCACCACGATGACTACATTTCTTGCCCGTTCTTGTCGGTTGCTCAGGCAGTGGAGAAACGGCTTGGGACCCGCCCTGCCTGGGAATCCCCCTCTGGTCAGCTACGCTCGGGTAGCGGAGAGACACGGCATTGGTCGCCGTCCTACCCGGGGACTCATCCAACTCTTACCCGTCGCGGCCCATACGCACCTCATTTTGTAAATTTTAGTTCAAAAAGTTTAGTTTTGTTTCAGGTAACCCTTAGGTTGCCTACCATATGCTATTTACATCCTGAAACATTTGGATGGTAAATCGCACAGTCTGCGAGACGGCTCGCACAGGTTCATTATTTGTAAGTGTGTCTTGTCCTAAAATTCGGTTTTTGGAGAAATAAAAATGAGGGAGGCACACATAGTGACCAATTATAAAGGGAGTAATTGGCACTAAAGGACAGACAGGCTATCATACGAGATGTTAAACCAAGATAGTTACAGACACTATGCTTGACTCCACAGAACTCCAGAAGCTCCAGGACCGGAGAAGAGAAGAGAGGAGAAGTGAAAGAAGAAGCACCATGAGGACTTCCTCCGCATGGGTCATCATCACAATGGACATTTGGTTGCGCGCAAACGCGAACCCCATGATCTCAAGACCCCCAGCCGTTAATGTTTCACTTCCCCACAGTACCCAGAGCCCAGTCACCAGCGACACCACACCATCTTGGTGTGCCAGGTTTATAACCTGGTACTCCCTGTCCTATGTAATAGAATCCTTATTGGTATTGGCGATACTCTGCTGCATCATGCAGACTATGCGTCTAAGAAAATGGAGATGGAGAGCCTAGCGTGCTCGCACCCCGGTATATCGGATCAGATCCCCTATTTTCGGATACAACCAGACCCCCGACCCCCGCGATCTATAATAAAGAGCATTCATTTGCGTTTTTGTTGTAAATAAAGAAATGTTCAGAATGTTCATGAGCAATTGTACGATCCTGAGCTTGACTGCCAAGCCAGGAAAAATGTGTATAAACTGCTATGACTTCCTCAACCTATGGTTGAGGAAGTTAGAGTGATGAAATGGTTAAGTGATAGTAGTGTGTTAAGGATAGTTAGAGGTTCCCATTTTAAAAATTATTTTGTAATTTGACATAGCGCCCCTTAGAACTGTCAGTTAAAAACATTTTTTGCATAGTTATGGTCAGTGTAGAGGCCATGAAAGAAGTGCTCACCAGGTCAGGGAATGGAAAGCAACGTTGTTATGTGATCCTTCACGCTTTGCGTTAGGATCACAAGGAGGGCGTGTAGCCACCTAAATTGGCCAACTCCCAATTTAAAATGGCGAACGGCGAAGGCTGATGGGAAAGCCAGCCAACAAGACAGAAACCGGCAGGTGCAGGTTTGCTGTGTATTAAAACTCTGCAAGAGGCCAGACAACATCGATACCAGCGACCATCACCATAACAATGTAGCAGCCATCTGCATACTGATGAGCAATCCCCGGGAACAATAAGTAACATTTGGGACACACAAAGCAAAGCCAGACTCCCCGGCGCCAGCAGCAGCCAACACAAAGGAGGTGAACGAGCACCTCAAGAACGCCCATCGATCAGGGAACCGCTCCAGTATTGGAGAAATTGAACCAAGCGATTGGGACAAAGTCCAATCACTTGGTACCAGCTACAGGGCCCGCACCGAAAGGAGGGAAGCCCCTGGGGACTATAAGAGTTGAGCCCCAAGTTCAAATCGCTCTCTTCACCTCTTCGTCCTGCCCGGGTCACCCAGCAACACGAACCAACATTGACCGTGACCGGTGCAGTGACCACCGAACAAAGTAAGTCTTAATTCAACGCTCACTACGAGATAGGCGCTCCTAGCTACCAATCCGTACCAACTTCGAATCCCGCAGACTCAGAACCCGAATGAAAGGCCATTTGTTCCCCTGACCTGGTGGGCCAGTTAAGTATAGGCCTGTTAGTTGTAGAAGTAGCTTAGACGTAGAATTTGTGCATGAGTAGCGATTACTGTGTATAATAAATGTGCTTTGATTTGAATCTCACTAATCGGTGTATTGGGTCATTGATCATTACTCGGACTTGAACCTCGTGGCGGTATCGTAAAGATACTTGGCGACTCGAGGGCAAAGGTAATAAAACAGAGCAATTGAACCTACGGAAAGTTAGCAACACTACAATTTCACCACCAGCGCCAGAGCAAACATGTTCCCTTGCTCCATTAAAATCATGTAAGAAAATACCACAATGTCTTTTCTGTGGTAGAGTAGGACACTGGAAATGAAATGAAATGAAATGAAATGAAAATCGCTTATTGTCACAAGTAGGCTTCAAATGAAGTTACTGTGAAAAGCCCCTAGTCGCCACATTCCGGCACCTGTTCGGGGAGGCTGGTATGGGAATTGAACTGTGCTGCTGGCCTGCCTTGGTCTGCTTTCAAAGCCAGCGATTTAGCCCTGTGCTAATGCTGTCAAAAACAACGGATGGATTCAAGAGATGATCATGAAATAGACATGTAACGCGTACCAACAAGACACACCCAGTACGGCTTCTGGTCAGTACCACTGGCTAAGCAACTACAACCATGGTTTGCTTTTACAGTTAATCAGCAACAGTATCACAATAGCCCAACTGTTTACCACATGGCTTTACAGAATCATCTCAGGCAACTGGCTGTTCGGCCTTCCACCATTATCCAGTATGAAGATGATGTTCTGATAACCTCTATCAATAAAGATGATCATGACAAAGACTTACGGGTGGTCTTGAACCACCTCAGCACTAATAGTCACGAAGCTAGCTTTGCCAAAGCACAAATTGCCCAGAAAGAAGATGTTTATTTGGGACAGAAAATTTCCAAAGGAAAAAGGGAACTTACTCAGAACAGAACATCAAAGCAGCTAAAGAAACCTCAACGTATCGCTAAAAAGTTGCCAAGAACTGTCAACTTAAGAAAACTGTCATTATTCTGAATGTTGCTTTATTAATTTTAAGAAATTAACATATCTTGTTAGCTGTGTTTCCTTTAACAGAATCGACAAATTCATCTACAGAAAACCAAGATACAGCACAAGATTGGTTCAGTTATATATTCAATAAGTTATTGTATTTGATATTTTAAAATAAATGTTTAAAATTAGCCTGGAAATTAAAACTTCAAACAATGTGGAAGCTGGTTTTAAAAAAAAAAACAACTCTGATTAAAAGCAAATCTATATTCCAAAAGAACAGATCGTTCAAAGACATTTGATAACGGGAATTTGGCAGCAATCCAACTTTTACTCCCAATCCATTTGAGTGACAAATATTTTTTTAAAAAAACGTTTAGAGATGCGAATGGCTTCCGGTTGCGGCGATGACCAGCTAAGCCGCACGTTTCGGCGGCTCCAGCTCGAACGGACCTTCGGGCTCTTTTAAGAGCCCCAACGGGGAATTTTTTCTGGACAAAACCCGGTGTGGGGTGAGACAACAGGGAGTCCCCCCCAGCGAAAAAGAAAAATATCGGCGGCGGCGGCCAGATCTCGAAGAATCCTCGAGGGCAGTGGTAGAAGGAAGAAAGGAGCAAGATGGCGGCGGAGGGAGCCCAGGCGACATGGGGACCGGACCAGGATGAATTTTTAAGACGGTGTGTGGAGCTGCTAAAAAAGGAGGTGCTGCACCCGATGCTACAAGCAATTGAGGGGCTTAAGGAGACACAAAAGACCCAGGAGATAGAGCTCCGTGTGGTGGAGCAGAAGGTGACTGACAACAAGGTCCTGGGCCTGGCGGTCAAAATGCAGGCGCACGAGGTGCTCCATAAGAAGTGCATCGAAAGGATTGAAGTCCTAGAAAACAGATCACGGAGAAAGAACCTCCGGATCCTGGGTCTCCCCAAGGGAGTGGAAGGAGCTGACGGCGGGGCTTACTTGAGTACGATGCTACGCTCGCTAATGGGAGCTGAGGCCCCCTCAGGCCCCTTGGAAGTGGAAGGGGCCCATCGGGTCCCTGCGAGGAGACCAAAGGCGGGAGAACCACCTAGGGCGATGATTGTGCGATTTCACCGCTTCAATGATAGAGAGGCGGTTCTCAGATGGGCCAAGAAGGTACGGAGTAGTAGTTGGGAGAATGCGGTGGTACGAGTGTATCAGGATTGGAGTGCGGAGGTGGCGAGAAGGAGGGTGAGCTTCAATTGAGCCAAGGAGGTGCTGCACAAGAAGAAAGTGAAGTTCGGGATGTTGCAGCCGGCGCGACTGTGGGTCACGCACCAGGATAGACATTACTACTTCGAAACGGCGGAAGAAGCATGGACCTTCATTAAAAACGAGAAACTGGATCAGAACTGAGGGACTGATGTTGGAGGGGAAACGACAATGCTGATGTATATAGAAATGTAAATTGGGGAGGGGGGGACATTGAGAAATGTGGGCGCCGGTGGGGGGGAAGAAGAGACTCAGGCGGGGGATAGGGAATGGGAGTGGGGCGGCAGAGGGAGCTGCGCCACGAGGGGCGGGACGGCTCTAGAGAACACAAGGTTACTTTTTCTTGTTCCCGCGTCAGAAAGATGATGGCGGGAAGATAGGCGCAAGGTGGATGGGAGTTCCTCACACGGGGGGGGGTCAAGGAGAGAGCGGGAGAAGCCGCGGTCAGTTGAAGTCAGCTGACTTTCGGAAGCAATATGGAGGGAGTAACCATGCTAGATGGGGGTCTAGCAGGGTGGGGGGAGGGGGGGAAAGGGGGGGAGGGAGGGGGTGATAACTGGGTTGCTGCTGCGGAGATCGAGAAGGAACTGGTAAAAGAAAAGGTGGGCGGGGCGGGAATACGCCGCCTGGGGGACGGGTGGGTGCGCGGAACCGGGACGTGGGACTGGCCCAGAGAGGGTGATGACTAATCGACAGGGGTGGGGGTGGGCGGCCCCCCAGTCCGGCTGATCACGTGAAACGTGAGAGGCCTAAATGGGCCGATTAAGAGGGCCCGAGTGTTCGCGCACTTAAAAGGACTGAAGGCAGACGTGGCCATGCTTCAGGAGACGCACCTGAAGGTGGCGGACCAGGTTAGGTTAAGGAAAGGATGGGTGGGACAGGTGTTCCACTCGGGGCTGGACGCAAAGAATAGGGGGGTGGCCATATTGGGGGAAACGGGTGTCATTCGAGGCTAGGAACATTGTAGCGGACAGCGGTGGCAGATATGTGATGGTGAGCGGCAGACTGCAGGGAATGGAGGTTGTGTTGGTTAATGTATATGCCCCGAATTGGGATGATGCGGGATTTATGAAGCGGATGCTGGGACGTATCCCGGACCTGGAGGTAGGAAACCTGATAATGGTGGGGGACTTCAACACCGTGCTGGACCCAGGGTTAGATAGATCTAGATCTATGACCGGAAGAAGGCCGGCAGCGGCCAAGGTGCTTAGGGGGTTTATGGACCAAATGGGGGGAGTGGATCCGTGGCGATTTGTTAGGCCGATGGCAAAAGAGTTCTCCTTTTTCTCCCATGTCCATAAGGTATACTCCCGGATAGATTTCTTTGTTTTGGGAAGGTCACTGATTTTGAGGGTGGAAGGAACTGAGTACTCAGCCATAGCTGTTTCAGATCATGCCCCACACTGGGTGGACCTGGAACTAGGAGAGGAGAGGGAGCAGCGTCCACTCTGGCGACTGGATGTGGGATTATTGGCGGATGAGGGAGTCTGCGGAAGGGTGCGGGGATGTATCGAAAGATACCTGGAGGCCAACGACGATGGGGAGGTCTGAGTAGGAGTAGTATGGGAAGCACTAAAATCAGGGCTCACAAGGGGAAAATGGAGGCCAAAGAAAGGGAAAGACTACTGGGGGAGATATTGAGGGTTGATAAAAAATATGCAGAGGCCCCGGATGAAGGACTATACAGGGAGAGGCGACGACTCCAGACGGAGTTCGATCTGCTCACCACAGGGAGGGCAGAGGCACAGTGGAGGAAGGCACAGGGGATGAGATATGAATATGGGGAAAAGGCGAGTCGCCTGTTGGCCCACCAGCTGTGAAAGAGGACAGCGGCGAAGGAGATAGGGGGAGTTAGGGATGAAACGGGAGCCACGGTGCAGAGAGCAGGGAAGATAAACGAGGTGTTTAAGACCTTTTACGAGAGGCTATATAGGTCCCAACCCCCGGAGGGAAAAGAGGGGATGCAGCAGTTTCTGGACCAACTAAGGTTCCTGAAGGTGGAGGAGTAGGAGGTGGCAGGCCTGGGGGCGCCAATTGGGCTGGACGAGGTGACCAAAGGGCTGGGGAACACGCAGGCAGGGAAGGCCCCGGGACCAGATGGGTTCCCGGTGGAATTCTATAGAAAATATGTGGACTTGTTGGCCCCGCTGCTGGTAAGAACCTTTAATGAGGCCAGAGAAGGGGGGACCCTACCCCCGACAATGTCGGAGGCGACGATATCACTAATCTTGAAGCGAGATAAAGATCCGCTGCAGTGCGGGTCCTATAGGCCTATCTCATTGCTAAATGTGGACGCCAGGTTGCTGGCAAAGGTGCTGGCAACGAGGATGGAGGATTGTGTCCCGGGGGTGGTGCACGAAGACCAGACAGGGTTCGTAAAGGGGAGACAATTGAATGTCAATGTGCGACGGCTATTAGGGGTGATAATGATGCCCCCAGCAGAGGGGGAGGCAGAGATAGAAGCGGCAATGGATGCAGAGAAGGCATTTGATAGGGTGGAGTGGGAGTATCTATGGGAGGGGTTGAGGAGGTTCGGGTTCGGGGAGGGGTTTGTCAGCTGGGTTAAACTCCTCTATGGGGCCTGTTATAATCTGCCTACTTACCATTGGCTGGGGACTAATGACTATCCCACAATCCTGTGGGAGTATGAGCTTCCCCAATGAGGGGGGCGGAGAAACCACTAGTAAACTCCTAGTATAAATAAAGCTGGCCAGTTCAGGAACCAGTAGGAAGGAGTATGTAGCAAGGGAAGTTCCTGCTACTGTTATGTATATATGTTATAGTAAATAAATGTTATTACTTTGAATCCTTAAAACTCGTGCTGGATTCTTCGTGGCCCTTACAAAACTGGCGACGAAGGTTAAAGTGAATAGCTGTCTACACTGCTTTAGCCACCTCCCTGGATTTTTGTTGGATACAGGTTGGAAGTTGTTTTCTATTATACCATGCCTCTGTACGGACGTTTGGATGTATTTGATGCTGCGCTGGAAAGCTGGAACCAGTACACACAACGGATGCGTTACTATTTCCGGGCAAACAATATCACCGAAAACGAGTGCCAGGTGGTCATATTGCTCACCGCCTGCGGCCCGCATACGTTTGGGGTGATTAGGAGCCGGACACCAAAACGTTTGATGAACTTGTGAATATAGTGGGGCAACATTTTAACCCAACCCCAGCCACGATAGTCCAGCGTCACCGGTTTAATACCGCTGAGAGGACCCCTGGAGAATCCCTTGCCGATTTTCTATCCAGGCTACGCAGGATTGCGGAGTACTGTGACTATGGTGAGACCTTGTCAGAAATGTTACGCGACCGTTTGGTTTGCGGTATTAACAATGCGGCCACCCAGAGAAAGTTGTTAGCGGAGCCAACATTGACTTTTCAACAGGCCATTCAAATAGTATTGTCCCGAGAGGGCGCAGAGCAAGGAGTACAGGAGCTACAGGGAATGGAAGTGCATGCCTTGGGGCGCAACCCCTTCCATCCGAAAACGTCCCCCCCCTGCACTCCTGCGGTACCTTGGGCGAGGCAACATCCGGACCGACGCCAGTGGCCGTCGGACATTCCTCCCCGAAGGGAGCCTTCTCCAGAGCCAATGGATGAGGAGCCATGTCCGTGTCAGACTTGTCGGCGCCGACCCCGTCGCGGACGGCGGTCCTGGGGGCGCCAGAGGCGCCGTCGTTCCGACCAAAACTGGGACCAGCCCAGGGGCCGTAACTGGGACCAGCCCAGGGGCCGTACCTTCCATGTGGATGAACCTGCGCGACTACTCCTGAGGACGTGGAGACGGAGGACGACTGCCTGCAGCTGCATTGTGTGGCAGCTCCCCATTAAGGTGACAGTACGGGTCAATGGCCACCCGCTTGAGATGGAGTTGGATACTGGCGCAGCGGTCTCCATGATCGCCCAGAGGACATTTGACCGCATCAAGCAGGGTATACAGACCCTTACATTAACCGACTCACAGGCCAGGTTGGCCACCTACACGGGGGAACCACTGGACATTGCAGAAACTACAATGACCCCTGTTGTCTATGGGCGCCAGGAGGGGCGTTTCCCACTTATCGTGGTGCGCGGCCATGGGCCCAGCCTGTTGGGTCGGGACTGGTTGCGCCATTTGCGGTTGCAATGGCAGCACATCCTCCAAACAGTTTCTGAAGGGTTGACTGAGGTGCTAGGACGATACCCAGATGTATTCCAGCCTGGTTTGGGGAAAATAAAAGGGGCCGTAGCCCGTATCCAAGTTGAACCAGGAGCCACGCCGCGCTATTTCCGGGTGCGCCCAGTGCCTTACGCCTTGCTCGAGAAGGTAGAAGGGGAGCTCACTCGTTTGGAGAGTTTGGGTATTATCAGGCCCGTCCGCTTTGCTGACTGGGCAGCACCAATTGTACCTGTAATGAAGCCAGATGCCACAGTTCGCTTGTGTGGCGACTATAAACTTACAGTGAATACGGTTTCCCGACTCGACCGATATCCAATGCCTCGCATAGAGGATCTCTACGTGAAGCTTGCACTCTCGTTCACAAAATTAGATATGAGTCACGCCTACCTGCAGTTGGAGCTGGACCCTGACTCCCTTCGGATTTCGGCGGCAGCGGTGCGCAGGGGCCTTCTTGGAGGTGAATAGTGTATTTAAAAGCCTTACCTTTACAGGAGCAGCCCTTTGGATTTGGGCGGCAGCGGGCGCAGGGGCCTTCTGGGAGGTGAGTACTTACTTTAAAAAGCCTTGCCTTTACAGGAGCAGCCCTTCGGATTTCGGCGGCAGCGGTGCGCAGGGGCCTTCTTGGAGGTGAGTAGTGTATTTAAAAGCCTTACCTTTACAGGAGCAGCCCTTTGGATTTCGGCGGCAGCGGGCGCAGGGGCCTTCTGGGAGGTGAGTACTTATTTAAAAAGCCTTGCCTTTACAGGAGCAGCCCTTCGGATTTCGGCGGCAGCGGTGCGCAGGGGCCTTCTTGGAGGTGAGTAGTGTATTTAAAAGCCTTACCTTTACAGGAGCAGCCCTTTGGATTTGGGCGGCAGCGGGCGCAGGGGCCTTCTGGGAGGTGAGTACTTACTTTAAAAAGCCTTGCCTTTACAGGAGCAGCCCTTCGGATTTCGGCGGCAGCGGTGCGCAGGGGCCTTCTTGGAGGTGAGTAGTGTATTTAAAAGCCTTACCTTTACAGGAGCAGCCCTTTGGATTTCGGCGGCAGCGGGCGCAGGGGCCTTCTGGGAGGTGAGTACTTACTTTAAAAAGCCTTGCCTTTACAGGAGCAGCCCTTCGGATTTCGGCAGCAGCGGTGCACAGGGGCCTTCTTGGAGGTGAGTAGTGTATTTAAAAGCCTTACCTTTACAGGAGCAGCCCTTTGGATTTCGGCGGCAGCGGGCGCAGGGGCCTTCTGGGAGGTGAGTACTTACTTTAAAAAGCCTTGCCTTTACAGGAGCAGCCCTTCGGATTTCGGCGGCAGCGGTGCGCAGGGGCCTTCTTGGAGGTGAGTAGTGTATTTAAAAGCCTTACCTTTACAGGAGCAGCCCTTTGGATTTCGGCGGCAGCGGGCGCAGGGGCCTTCTGGGAGGTGAGTACTTACTTTAAAAAGCCTTGCCTTTACAGGAGCAGCCCTTCGGATTTCAGCGGCAGCGGTGCGCAGGGGCCTTCTTGGAGGTGAGTAGTGTATTTAAAAGCCTTGCCTTTACAGGAGCAGCCCTTCGGATTTCGGCGGCAGCGGTGCGCAGGGACCTTCTTGGAGGTGAGTAGTGTATTTAAAAGCCTTGCCTGGTCCCGTGTCTGTTCTTCTTTTCTGTTTTATTTGTTTTTATATAAGACGGGAACCGGAAGTTCGACCCGCGGACCTCTGGCAAGTCCCCCCCCCCCCCCCCCCCCCCCCCCCCAACTAATAAATTCTGGTGGAGAGGAAACCCGAGACACTACACGTTTAGTGTCTCCCACCCGCCCTCCTCCTCTAACCTAATAATAAGACCCATTGGAGTAAGGTAAGTGCCATATTATATTATTATTATATTATTAGCATTGTGCAGGTCAAGGTTCAGAGGTGGAGGAGCAGTCTCTGTCAGCGAGAGAACCTGAGAACATCTAAGACACTCAGAAGGTAAGAAGGTAAGTAAGTTATTTTTTACTTTTATACCTTTTTTCAAATTGTGTGTGTCGGGGGGAAACTAAAGTGACATCACAGATAAGCTGTGGCCAGAGTGGCTGGTTGGGATTCTAACCTAAATTTTTTTAAAAATTGAGTATTTGGGAACTAATTAAACATAATAACTTAATTATCATTTAGAGGATATCTAAGCCAGAGATCGGAGAGTATTATAGTTAGCTATCGCATTTCTATTAGAAATCTAGTGCTAGGAAACAGATAGTTGACAGTAACTTTGAAATTTAAAAAAAAGTATTAAAAAAAAAAAGACAAATTTTAATTAATTGACGCAATGTCAGTTAGAGGGGTGCTGTGCTCTGACTGTGAGATGTGGCAGGTCCGGGAGGCTTCCAGCGTCCCGGATGGCTTCATCTGCAGAAAGTGCACCCAACTGGAGCTCCTCACAGACCGCATGGTTCGGTTGGAGCAGCAATTGGATGCACTTAGGAGCATGCAGGTGGCGGAAAGCATCATAGATCGCAGTTATGTAAATGTGGTCACACCCAAGGTGCAGGCAGAGAAATGGGTGACCATCAGAAAGGGCAGGCAGTCAGTGCAGGAATCCCCTGTGGTTGTCCCCCTCTCGAACAGATATACCCCTTTGGACACTGTCGGGGGGGATAGCCTATCAGGGGAAAACAGCAGCAGCCAGAGCAGTGGCACCACGGCTGGCTCTGATGTTCAGAAGGGAGGGTCAAAGCGCAGAAGAGTAATAGTAATAGGGGACTCTATAGTCAGGGGCACAGATAGGCGCTTCTGTGGACGTGAAAGAGACTCCAGGATGGTATGTTGCCTCCCTGGTGCCTGGGTACAGGATGTCTCCGAACGGGTAGAGGGAATCCTCAAGGGGGAGGGCAAACAGGCAGAGGTCGTTGTACATATTGGTACTAACGACATAGGCAGGAAGGGGCATGAGGTCCTGCAGCAGGAGTTCAGGGAGCTAGGCAGAAAGTTAAAAGACAGGACCTCGAGGGTTGTAATCTTGGGATTACTCCCTGTGCCACGTGCCAGTGAGGCTAGAAATAGGAAGATAGAGCAGATAAACACGTGGCTAAACAGCTGGTGTAGGAGGGAGGGTTTCCATTATCTGGACCACTGGGAGCTCTTCCGGGGCAGGTGTGACCTGTATAAGAAGGACGGGTTACATCTAAACCGGAGAGGCATAAATATCCTGGCCGCGAGGTTTGCTAGTGTCACACGGGAGGGTTTAAACTAGTATGGCAGGGGGGTGGGCACGGGAGCAATAGGTCAGAAGGTGAGAGCATTGAGGGAGAACTAGGGAATAGGGACAGTGTGGCTCTGAGGCAGAGCAGACGGGGAGAAGTTGCTGAACACAGCGGGTCTGGTGGCCTGAAGTGCATATGTTTTAATGCAAGGAGCATTACGGGTAAGGCAGATGAACTTAGAGCTTGGATTACTACTTGGAACTATGATGTTGTTGCCATTACAGAGACCTGGTTGAGGGAAGGGCAGGATTGGCAGCTAAACGTTCCAGGATTTAGATGTTTCAGGCGGGATAGAGGGGGATGTAAAAGGGGAGGTGGAGTTGCGCTACTTGTTCGGGAGAATATCACAGCTATACTGCGAGAGGACACCTCAGAGGGCAGTGAGGCTATATGGGTAGAGATCAGGAATAAGAAGGGTGCAGTCACAATGTTGGGGGTATACTACAGGCCTCCCAACAGCCGGCGGGAGATAGAGGAGCAGATAGGTAGACAGATTTTGGAAAAGAGTAAAAACAACAGGGTTGTGGTGATGGGAGACTTCAACTTCCCCAATATTGACTGGGACTCACTTAGTGCCAGGGGCTTAGACGGGGCGGAGTTTGTAAGGAGCATCCAGGAGGGCTTCTTAAAACAATATGTAAACAGTCCAACTAGGGAAGGGGCGGTACTGGACCTGGTATTGGGGAATGAGCCCGGCCAGGTGGTAGATGTTTCAGTCGGGGAGCATTTCGGTAACAGTGACCACAATTCAGTAAGTTTTAAAGTACTGGTGGACAAGGATAAGAGTGGTCCGAGGATGAATGTGCTAAATTGGGGGAAGGCTAATTATAACAATATTAGGCGGGAACTGAAGAACATAGATTGGGGGCGGATGTTTGAGGGCAAATCAACATCTGACATGTGGGAGGCTTTCAAGTGTCAGTTGAAAGGAATACAGGACCGGCATGTTCCTGTGAGGAAGAAAGATAAATACGGCAATTTTCGGGAACCTTGGATGACGAGTGATATTGTAGGCCTCGTCAAAAAGAATAAGGAGGCATTTGTCAGGGCTAAAAGGCTGGGAACAGATGAAGCCTGTGTGGCATATAAGGAAAGTAGGAAGGAACTTAAGCAAGGAGTCAGGAGGGCTAGAAGGGGTCACGAAAAGTCATTAGCAAATAGGGTTAAGGAAAATCCCAAGGCTTTTTACACGTACATAAAAAGCAAGAGGGTAGCCAGGGAAAGGGTTGGCCCACTGAAGGATAGGCAAGGGAATCTATGTGTGGAGCCAGAGGAAATGGGCGAGGTACTAAATGAATACTTTGCATCAGTATTCACCAAAGAGAAGGAATTGGTAGATGTTGAGTCTGGAGAAGGGGGTGTAGATAGCCTGGGTCACATTGTGATCCAAAAAGACGAGGTGTTGGGTGTCTTAAAAAATATTAAGGTAGATAAGTCCCCAGGGCCTGATGGGATCTACCCCAGAATACTGAAGGAGGCTGGAAAGGAAATTGCTGAGGCCTTGACAGAAATCTTTGGATCCTCGCTGTCTTCAGGGGATGTCCCGGAGGACTGGAGAATAGCCAATGTTGTTCCTCTGTTTAACAAGGGTAGCAAGGATAATCCCAGGAACTACAGGCCGGTGAGCCTTACGTCAGTGGTAGGGAAATTACTGGAGAGAATTCTTAGAGACAGGATCTACTCCCATTTGGAAGCAAATGGACGTATTAGTGAGAGGCAGCACGGTTTTGTGAAGGGGAGGTCGTGTCTCACTAACTTGATAGAGTTTTTCGACGAGGTCACTAAGATGATTGATGCAGGTAGGGCAGTAGATGTTGTCTATATGGACTTCAGTAAGGCCTTTGACAAGGTCCCTCATGGTAGACTAGTACAAAAGGTGAAGTCACACGGGATCAGGGGTGAACTGGCAAGGTGGATACAGAACTGGCTAGGCCATAGAAGGCAGAGGGTAGCAATGGAGGGATGCTTTTCTAATTGGAGGGCTGTGACCAGTGGTGTTCCACAGGGATCAGTGCTGGGACCTTTGCTCTTTGTAGTATATATAAATGATTTGGAAGAAAATGTAACTGGTCTGATTAGTAAGTTTGCAGACGACACAAAGGTTGGTGGAATTGCGGATAGCGATGAGGACTGTCTGAGGATACAGCAGGATTTAGATTGTCTGGAGACTTGGGCGGAGAGATGGCAGATGGAGTTTAATCCGGACAAATGTGAGGTAATGCATTTTGGAAGGTCTAATGCAGGTAGGGAATATACAGTGAATGGTAGAACCCTCAAGGGTATTGAAAGTCAAAGAGATCTAGGAGTACAGGTCCACAGGTCATTGAAAGGGGCAACACAGGTGGAGAAGGTAGTCAAGAAGGCATACGGCATGCTTGCCTTCATTGGCCGGGGCATTGAGTATAAGAATTGGCAAGTCATGTTGCAGCTGTATAGAACCTTAGTTAGGCCACACTTGGAGTATAGTGTTCAATTCTGGTCGCCACACTACCAGAAGGATGTGGAGGCTTTAGAGAGGGTGCAGAAGAGATTTACCAGAATGTTGCCTGGTATGGAGGGCATAAGCTATGAGGAGCGGTTGAATAAACTCGGTTTGTTCTCACTGGAACGAAGGAGGTTGAGGGGCGACCTGATAGAGGTATACAAAATTATGAGGGGCATAGACAGAGTGGATAGTCAGAGGCTTTTCCCCAGGGTAGAGGGCTCAATTACTAGGGGGCATAGGTTTAAGGTGAGAGGGGCAAGGTTTAGAGTAGATGTACGAGGCAAGTTTTTTACGCAGAGGGTAGTGGGTACCTGGAACTCGCTACCGGAGGAGGTAGTGGAAGCAGGGACGATAGGGACATTTAAGGGGCATCTTGACAAATATATGAATAGGATGGGAATAGAAGGATACGGACCCAGGAAGTGTAGAAGATTGTAGTTTAGTCGGGCAGTATGGTCGGCACGGGCTTGGAGGGCCGAAGGGCCTGTTCCTGTGCTGTACATTTCTTTGTTCTTTGTTCTTTGTTCATATGTAATGATTAATACACACTGGGGCCTGTATGAATATACACGGTTGCCCTTTGGAATATCCTCTGCCTGCGCAATTTTTCAACGTGTTATGGAGGGCATTTTGAGAGGTTTACCACGTGTGGCTGTCTACCTAGATGACGTTTTGATTACAGGGACGTCGGTGCAGGAACATTTGGAAAATCTTGAGGCTGTCCTTAGACGCCTTTCGGAGGCTGGAGTCCGTTTATGTCGCACAAAGTGCGTATTTCAGGCAAAGGAAGTAGTCTACCTAGGTTATCGGGTGGACCGCGAAGGTCTGCACCCCGTCGCAGAGAAGGTGCGTGCAATTCAACATGCCCCCGTCCCGACTGACACTTCGCATCTTTGTTCTTTTCTCGGTCTCGTAAACTATTACGGGAAGTTCCTCCCCAATCTGGCAACTACGCTGGCCCCTTTGCACCTTCTGCTAAAGAAAAATCACACCTGGGTTTGGGGTCAGCCGCAAGAAACCACTTTCCGGCGGGTAAAGCAACAATTGTCGTCGTCTGGGTTACTAACCCACTATGACCTTGGAAAGCCTTTGCTCGTCACATGTGATGCATCCCCGTATGGTATTGGGGCCGTCCTGTCCCACAAGATGGAGAACGGGGCCGAACGACCGATAGCTTTCGCACATTGACTGCAGCGGAGAAAAAGTACGCGCAGATCGAGAAGGAGGGCCTGGCAATGGTTTTTGCGGTGAAACGCTTCCATCAGTACGTGTACGGCCGCCATTTCACTATCGTGACTGATCATAAGCACCTGCTGGGACTTTTCAGAGAGGATAAGCCAATACCGCCCATTGCTTCTGCACGGATCCAGCGCTGGGCTTTGTTGCTTGCTGCATACGAGTATTCTCTGGAGCACAAACCAGGTACGCAGATAGCAAATGCCGACGCACTGAGCCGATTGCCTTTATCGACCGGCCCCATGTCGACCCCCACGACCGGTGAGGTGGTTGCAACCCTAAATTTTATGGACACCTTGCCTGTCACGGCATCACAGATCCGTGAGTGGACCCAGACGGAGCCAGTCCTGTCAAAGGTTCGGCACATAGTCCTGTATGGTGGGCAGCATAGACAGCTCCCAGGCGAGTTGCGGGCATTTTCCTCCAAGCTGTCAGAATTCAGCATGGACGACGGCATCCACTTGTGGGGGACGCGTGTGATTGTCCCGGAAAAAGGCCAGGAGCTGATACTATCAGACTTGCACAATGGGCATCCAGGCGTGACCAAAATGAAAATGTTGGCCCGGAGTTATGTCTGGTGGCCAGGCCTCGACACCGACATTGAGAAGGTGGCCCAAAACTGCTCCATTTGCCAGGAGCATCAGAAGCTTCCGCCGTCCGCGCCCCTACATCACTGGGAATGGCCAGGGTGGCCTTGGGCATGCTTGCATGCAGACTTTGCAGGCCCTTTTCAAGGATCCATGTTCCTTCTACTAATTGACACCCAGTCCAAATGGCTAGAGGTGCATAAGATGCAGGGGACAACGTCCTGTGCAACAATTGAAAAGATGCGTTTATCGTTTAGTCCGCATGGCCTCCCCGAGGTGCTGGTCACGGATAACGGCACTCCATTCACGAGTGAGGAGTTTGCGAGGTTCACGAAGATGAACGGCATCCGCCATATCCGCACTGCCCCTTACCACCCGGCTTCAAATGGGTTGGCAGAGCAGTGCAGACATTCAAAAGAGGCCTAAAGAAGCAGTCTTCCGGATCAATGGACACGAGACTGGCTCGCTTTTTGTTTACGTACAGGACCACCCCCCATGCAGTGACTGGGGTAGCTCCCGCAGAACTCCTAATGGGCCGGAGACTTCGCACCCGCCTTAGTATGGTTTTCCCGGACATTGGCGCAAAAGTACACCGCACACAAGAACGGCAGGGACAGGGATTTTCTCGGCATCGGCCGATTCGGCAGTTTGCGCCCGGTGACCCTGTGTTCGTTCGGAATTTTGCTGGTGGTGCCCAATGGGTTCCTGGTGTAATCTTTCGCCAAACGGGCCCTATATCTTACCAAGTGCAAGCCCAGGGTTGTCTCCAGCGAAAACATGTGGACCACGTTCGGTCCAGAAGACCATCCCCTCAAAAGATTCCTCGCCCCCGGAGCTCATTTCAACAGCCGCAGAGACCAGAAACAAGGGAAGGTAGTCCTCACAATCTTCCACTGGTGCCTCACTCGAAGCCTGCGCAGGTCGTGACGGGACCGAATGGAGATAGAGACGCTGACATGACGGAGGCAGCAGACTCTGACTCCGAGATGGAGGCACAGGATGCATCAGAGGGAGAATCCTCGGGTCCACGGGCCGTGGATGTACAACTGCGCCATTCATCACAGAAGCGCCGGTCTCCGTCTCGTTACACGCCGCCTGATCCAGCGCCATGTGCAAATGGTGTCCGGCCTGCGGTGAAACGCGTCCGACGCCCTCCTTCGCCAGGGTCTTCGGTGGATTCCTTGGACTTTGGGGGGGAGGGATGTTATAACCTGCCTACTTACCATTGGCTGGGGACTAATGACTATCCCACAATCCTGTGGGAGTATGAGCTTCCCCAATGAGGGGGCGGAGAAACCACTAGTAAACTCCTAGTATAAATAAGCTGGCCAGTTCAGGAACCAGCAGGAAGGAGTATGTAGCAAGGGAAGTTCCTGCTACTGTTATGTATATATGTTATAGTAAATAAATGTTATTACTTTGTCTCCTTAAAACTCGTGCTGGATTCTTCGTGGCCCTTACAAAAGGGCCCCAACGGCAAGTGTGGTCACAAATCGGCAAAGGTCGGAGTATTTTCGACTACACAGGAGAACAAGACAGGGATGCCCGCTGTCCCTATTACTGTTCGCGCTGGCAATTGAACCACTGGCCATAGCGCTGAGAGACTCCAGAAAATGGAGAGGGGTGGTTGGAGAGGGAGAGGAACACCGAGTGTCATACCTACTGCTGTATGTGACGGATCCAGTGGGGGGGATGGCAGAGGTCATGCAGATATTGAGGGAGTTTGGAGATTTCTCGGGATATAGGCTTAACATGGGAAAGAGTGACCTTTTTGTGATACACCCTGGGGACCAGAGTAGAGGGATAGATAGCCTACCGCTAAGGAGAGTGGAAAGAAACTTCTGATACCTGGGGATTCAGATAGCCAGGAGCTGGGGAACCTTACACAGACTCAATCTGACACGGCTGGTGGAACAAATGGAAGAGGATTTCAAAAGGTGGGACATGCAGCCGCTGTCACTGGCGGGCAGAGTGCAGGCAATTAAGATGATGGTCCTCCCGAGGTTCCTATTTGTGTTCCAATGTCTCCCTATACTGATCACTAAGGCCTTCTTTAAAACAATAGATAGGAGCATCACGAGCTTCGTGTGGGCAGGTAAGGCCCCGAGGGTAAGGAGGGGGTTCCTACAACGTAGCAGAGACAGAGGGGGACTGGCGTTGCCGAATCTGGGCGACTAGTATTGGGCCGCCAACGTGGCGATGATTCGTAAATGGATAAAAGAGGGAGAGGGAGCGGCGTGGAAAAGGTTGGAGATGAGGTCCTGCAAAGGGACGAGCTTGAAGGCGCTGGTGACGGCGCCATTACCGCTCTCCCCGAAAACGTTTACCACAAACCCAGTGGTGGCGGCAACATTAAGTATCTGGGGGCAATGGAGGCGACAGAGGGGTGTGCTGGGAGCCTCGGTGTGGTCCCCGATCAGGAACAACCATAGGTTTGCCCCAGGGAGGCTGGACGGAGGATTCCAGAGCTGGCACCGGGCAGGAATCAGGAGAGTGGGAGACTTATTTATAGATGGGACGTTTGCGAGTTTGGGAGCGCTCGAGGGAAGGTATGAGCTGCCCCTGGGAAATACCTTTAGATATATGCAGGTGAGAGCATTTACGAGGCAACTGGTGAGGGAATTTCCGCTGCTCCCAACACAAGGGATCCAGGACAGGGTGCTTTCGGGGCGGTGGGTCGGGGAGGGCAAAGTGTCCGAGATATACCGGGAGATGAGAGAAGAGGGGGAGGAGCTGGTGGACGAACTGAAGGGAAAATGGGAAGAAGAGCTAGGGGAGGAGATTGAGGAGAGTTTGTGGGCTGATGCCCTCAGCAGGGTAAATTCCTCTTCTTTGTGTGCCAGGCTTAGCCTGATCCAATTTAAGGTGCTGCATAGAGCACACATAACGGGAGCAAGGTTGAGCAGGTTCTTCGGAGTGGAGGACAAGTGTGGAAGGTACAGGGGAAGCCCGGCGAACCACACACATATGTTTTGGTCGTGTCCGGCACTGGAGAGATATTGGAGGGGAGTGACGGGAGTGATCTCGAAGGTGGTGAAGGTCCGGGTCAAGCCAGGCTGGCGGTTAGCTATATCTGGGGTAGCGGATGAGCCGGGAGTTCAGGAGGCGAAAGAGGCCGATGTTGTGGCCTTTGCGTCCCTAGTAGCCCGGCGTAGGATTTTACTCATGTGGAAGGAAGCGAAACCCCCCGACCTGGAGACCTGGATAAACGATATGGCGGTGTTCATAAAACTGGAGCGGATGAAGTTTGCGCTGAGAGGATCGGCTCAAGGGTTCACCAGGCGGTGGCAACCGTTCCTCGACTATCTAGCGGAACGTTAGGGGGAAGATAGATAGCCAGCAGCAGCAGCCCGGGGGGCGGGGGGAGGGGGGGGGGGAATTTGTTTGTGTTCTAGATGGGGAGAGGGGGTGGGGGAGCATTACTTCGTGTTATTTGGTTAGTTTACTATATTATTTAAACAATGTTATATAGCAGGTATCATGCTACCAGTTTTGTTGATTTGTAAGGGAAAAAATTATGTTTGAAAACTTTAATAAAATATATTTTTTTAAAAAAGAGATGCGAATGGCATCATTCCAAGCTATACGCCCCTTTTTGTCTCTGCAAAAAAATTAACCCTTTCAACAAGCTTTTGTGCATAATCCAGAAGATGTCAAAGACTTGACAATTCACATCCAATACAAAGATTCATTATTATTCATTTATTAGTGAATTATTATTAATAATGTATTAATAAATTACATAATCAATTTTGATAATCATTTTACCATTTATTACTTGGTCATATGTTCAACTTTTTATTGTATAATCATTTTATTTGTACATTGTTTATTGCTGAATTATGTAATCATGATATCAATTTTCAATCAGTATATCAATGTTAAGATCTGTAAAATGTTAACCGTGATACTCATTTTCAGTTATTTGACTGGCTTTGTAAATGTTGTACCAGATTCACATCCAAAAAATCTATTAACTTATGGAAATCTGCAGGCTCTGACGAAATGCGAGCAGTTCGAACCGTAGTATTACAAAATCGAAATGCACTTGACTATGTGCTAGCTGAAAAAGGTGGCACCTGCGCCCTGATTGGTGCAGAATGTTGCACTTTCATTCCCGATAACTCTAAAGAAGTTCAAGATTTGGCATTACATATCTAAAAAGAAATCAAAAAACTTGATCCACCGCAATTTATCACTCTCTGGGATAAAATTTGCGGGTGGCTTGGACACACTGGAATGTCCACAATAAGAATAATCCTATTCTCCTGTGTAGCTGTATTCATCATTTACATAACATACCAATGTGCTAAGTGCATAAAAAAACTATTTGCTAAACGCAGGGGACCAACTATCAGAATGATTCAAACTAACCCAACTGTACCCCCAATTGATGAATTTGAGCTGAAATACTATTATTGAAATGTTACTGATCAATCAACTATTTGACTGTATTATTAACATATTGTATAATTTATTAATACTGAATCAGTAATATCAAATTTGATTAATTTATTAATTATAATAATTATCTTGAAATGCCTGTTACAATGCTAAGTGTCCATTCTATTGTTTAAAACTGCAATGACAATATGAATGAGTTATTCTTTGCGCTTTTACCTATTCTATCGCATTAATGATGTATTTTATCTTATTCTGATATATCTCACATAGTCTTTCAATTCATCAAAGGGCCGACTGTAAAAGCCAGGTATTTCTAATACAACTAGTCTCGGTAAAAGATAGCTGTTTAAGCATAAATATTAAGCCCCAGGTTTAAATACCCATTTAAAAATTAGAATTTCAGCACCCATAACCTCAGGTCATCTCAAAACACATAGCTTCAATAGATACATGAAACAGCATAATTCCATCATAGATTAAAACAGCACAGTTGCAAGACAATTTGACACTATGCTTGTGCTGCTGTCAAGGACAAGGGCTGAATTCTATGGCAACGAGGTGACAAGAGTCCAGGAACTAAAGCTCGATTGTTCTCTTTTCAGGCCATTAGTGATTACAGCGTGAACCACATTCCATAGCATTTAAGGCCAAAACATTTTAATGGATAAAACATTGAATCAAATATATATTTGATTCCAGCTTTCTCGACATGAAGTCTCCATTGTTACATTAGCCAAGCCAGCTTAAAACCAGGTTTTTGCTGGTAAAGATTAGCAGAATATCACATTCCATAACAGACATGAACAATTAAAAACCAATGTTGCACATTGAAGATGGACGGCTTGCCGTCAAATCAAATGTGTTTGAGTCTAACCCAAACCAATTAGGATTATATTGGGGTGTGATTAGATGACTTAGGACAGATTTCGGCAGGAGCGGTGCGCAAGTGATTTCTGGGAGGTAGGTTTCTCTTTTAAAAACACTTACTTTCACAGGAGCAGGCCATTGGATTTCGGCGGGAGCGGTGCGCAAGTGATTTCTGGAAGGTAAGTTTCTCCTTTAAAAACACTTACTTTCACAGGAGCAGGCCATTGGATTTCGGCGGGAGCGGTGCGCAAGTGATTTCTGGGAGGTAAGTTTCTCCTTTAAAAAACACTTATTTTCACAGGAGCAGGCCATTGGATTTCGGCGGGAGCGGTGCGCAAGTGATTTCTGGGAGGTAGGTTTCTCCTTTAAAAACACTTACTTTCACAGGAGCAGGCCATTGGATTTCGGCGGGAGCGGTGCGCAAGTGATTTCTGGGAGGTAGGTTTCTCCTTTAAAAACACTTACTTTCACAGAAGCAGGCCATTGGATTTTGGCGGGAGCGGTGCGCAAGTGATTTCTGGGAGGTAAATCTTTCCTTTAAAAACACTAAAGCACTTCTTTTCTGTTTTTTTTTTTCGACCCGCGGACTTCTGGGAAGCCCCCCCCCCCCAACCAATAAATTCTGGTGGCGAGGAAACCCGAGACACTACACGTGTAGTGTCTCCCACCCACCCTCCTCCTCTAACCTAATAATAAGATCCATTGGTGTAAGGTAAGTGCCATATTATATTATTCTTTTTTCTTTTTTTTTACTGATTAGCCAGATCTTGGTTGGAAGTTAGAGGGATGGCAGGGAAGGGAGTGCAATGTTCCTCCTGTAGGATGTTTGAGGTGAGGGATGCCGTTAGTGTCCCTGCTGATTTTACCTGCAGGAAGTGCAGCCATCTCCAGCTCCTCCAGGACCGAGTTAGGGAACTGGAGCTGGAGTTGGATGAACTTCAGATCATTCGGGAGGCAGAGGGGGTCATAGATAGCAGCTTCAGGGAATTAGTTACACCAAAGATTGGAGATAGATGGGTAACTGTAAGAGGGACTGGGAAGAAGCAGTCAGTGCAGGGATCCCCTGTGTTCGTTCCCCTGAGTAACAAGTATACCGCTTTGGATACTTGTGGGGGGGGGGGACTTAAGCTATGGGGTACGGGCCTCTGGCACGGAGTCTGTCCCTGTTGCTCAGAAGGGAAGGGGGGAGAGCAGCAGAGCATTAGTAATTGGGGACTCGATAGTCAGGGGCACAGATAGGAGATTTTGTGGGAGCGAGAGAGACTCACGTTTGGTATGTTGCCTCCCAGGTGCGAGGGTACGTGATGTCTCGGATCGTGTTTTCCGGGTCCTTGAGGGGGAGGGGGAGCAGCCCCAAGTCGTGGTCCACATTGGCACTAACGACATAGGTAGGAAAGGGGACAAGGATGTCAGGCAGGCTTTCAGGGAGCTAGGATGGAAGCTCAGAATGAGAACAAACAGAGTTGTTATCTCTGGGTTGTTGCCCGTGCCACGTGATAATGAGATGAGGAATAGGGAGAGAGAGCAATTAAACACGTGGCTACAGGGAGGGATTCAGATTTCTGGATAACTGGGGCTCTTTCTGGGGAAGATGGGACCTCTCCAGACAGGATGGTCTACATCTGAACCTGAGGGGCACAAATATCCTGGGGGGGAGATTTGTTAGTGCTTTTTGGGGGGGTTTAAACTAATGCAGCAGGGGCATGGGAACCTGGATTGTAGTTTTAGGGTACGGGAGAATGAGAGTATAGATGTCAGGAGCACAGATTTGACTTTGCAGGATGGGGCCAGTGTTCAGGTAGGTGGTTTGAAGTGTGTCTACTTCAATGCCAGGAGTATACGAAATAAGGTAGGGGAACTAGCAGCATGGGTAGGTACCTGGGACTTCGATGTTGTGGCCATTTCGGAGACATGGATAGAGCAGGGACAGGAATGGATGTTGCGGGTTCCGGGGTTTAGGTGTTTTAGTAAGCTTAAAGAAGGAGGCAAAAGAGGGGGAGGTGTGGCGCTGCTAGTCAAGAGCAGTATTACGGTGGCGGAGAGGATGCTAGATGGGGACTCTTCTTCCGAGGTAGTATGGGCTGAGGTTAGAAACAGGAAAGGAGAGGTCACCCTGTTGGGAGTTTTCTATAGGCCTCCAAATAGTTCTATGGATGTAGAGGAAAGGATGGCGAGGATGATCCTGGAGAAGAGCGAAAGTAACAGGGTAGTTATTATGGGAGACTTTAACTTTCCAAATATTGACTGGAAAAGATATAGTTCGAGTACATTAGATGGGTCGTTTTTTGTACAATGTGTGCAGGAGGGTTTCCTGACACAATATGTTGACAGGCCAACAAGAGGTGAGGCCACTTTGGATTTGGTTTTGGGTAATGAACCAGGCCAGGTGTTGGATTTGGAGGTAGGAGAGCACTTTGGGGACAGTGACCACAATTCGGTGACGTTTACGTTAGTGATGGAAAGGGATAAGTATACACCGCAGGGCAAGAGTTATAGCTGGGGGAAGGGCAGTTATGATGCCATTAGACATGACTTGGGGTGGATAGGTTGGAGAAGTAGGCTGCAAGTGTTGGGCACACTGGATATGTGGAGCTTGTACGAACACGTAGGAACAGCTACTACGTGTTCTTGATAAGTACGTACCGGTCAGGCAGGGAGGAAGGCGCCGAGCGAGGGAACCGTGGTTTGCCAAAGAAGTGGAATCTCTTGTTAAGAGGAAGAAGGAGGCCTGTGTGAAGATGAGGTGTGAAGTTTCAGTTGGGGCAATTGATAGTTACAAGGTAGCGAGGAAGGATCTAAAGAGAGAGCTAAGACGAGCAAGGAGGGGACATGAGAAGTATTTGGCAGGTAGGATCAAGGAAAACCCAAAAGCTTTCTATAGGTATGTCAGGAATAAAAGAATGACTAGGGTAAGAGTAGGGCCAGTCAAGGACAAGGATGAGAAGTTGTGTGTGGAGTCTGAAGAGATAGGCGAGATACTAAATGAATATTTTTCGTCAGTATTCACTCAGGAAAAAGAGACCCAGGCTATGAGAATAGATGGCACTGAGGTACGTAGGGAAGAGGTGTTGGCAATTCTGGACAGGCTGAAAATAGATAAGTCCCCGGGGCCTGATGGGATTTATCCTAGGATTCTCTGGGAAGCCAGGGAAGAGATTGCTGGGCCTTTGGCTTTGATTTTTATGTCATCATTGGCAACAGGAACAGTGCCAGAGGACTGGAGGATAGCAAATGTGGTCCCTTTGTTCAAAAAGGGGAGTAGAGACAACCCCGGCAACTATAGACCGGTGAGCCTCACGTCTGTTGTGGGTAAAGTCTTGGAGGGGATTATAAGAGACAAGATTTATAATCATCTAGATAGGAATAATATCATCAGGGATAGTCAGCATGGCTTTGTAAAGGGTAGGTCATGCCTCACAAACCTTATCGAGTTCTTTGAGAAGGTGACTGAACAGGTAGACCCAGGGTAGAGCAGTTGATGTGGTGTATATGGAGTTCAGTAAAGCATTTGATAAGGTTCCCCATGGTAGGCTATTGCAGAAAATACGGAGGCTGGGGATTGAGGATGATTTAGAGATGTGGATCAGAAATTGGCTAGCTGAAAGAAGACAGAGGGTGGTGGTTGATGGGAAATGTTCAGAATGGAGTTCAGTTACAAGTGGCGTACCACAAGGATCAGTTCTGGGGCCGTTGCTGTTTGTCATTTTTATCAACGACCTAGAGGAAGGCGCAGAAGGGTGGGTGAGTAAATTTGCAGATGACACTAAAGTCGGTGGTGTTGTCGACAGTGCGGAAGGATGTAGCAGGTTACAGAGGGACATAGATAAGCTGCAGAGCTGGGCTGAGAGGTGGCAAATGGAGTTTAATGTAGAGAAGTGTGAGGTGATTAACTTTGGAAGGAATAACAGGAATGCGGAATATTTGGCTAATGGTAAAGTTCTTGGAAGTGTGGATGAGCAGAGGGATCTAGGTGTCCATGTACATAGATCCCTGAAAGTTGCCACCCAGGTTGATAGGGTTGTGAAGAAGGCCTATGGAGTGTTGGCCTTTATTGGTAGAGGGATTGAGTTCCGGAGTCATGAGGTCATGTTGCAGCTGTTCAAAACTCTGGTACGGCCGCATTTGGAGTATTGCGTACAGTTCTGGTCACCGCATTATAGGAAGGACGTGGAAGCTTTGGAGTGGGTGCAGAGGAGATTAACCAGGATGTTGCCTGGTATGGAGGGAAAATCTTATGAGGAAAGGCTGATGGACTTGAGGTTGTTTTCGTTAGAGAGAAGAAGGTTAAGAGGAGATTTAATAGAGGCATACAAAATGATCAGGGGGTTAGATAGGGTGGACAGTGAGAGCCTTCTCCCGCGGATGGAAATGGCTAGCACGAGGGGACATAGCTTTAAACTGAGGGGTAATAGATATAGGACAGAGGTCAGAGGTAGGTTCTTTACGCAAAGAGTGGTGAGGCCGTGGAATGCCCTACCTGCAACAGTAGTGAACTCGCCAACATTGAGGGCATTTAAAAGTTTATTGGATAAGCATATGGATGACAATGGCATAGAGTAGGTTAGATGGCTTTTGTTTCGGTGCAACATCGTGGGCCGAAGGGCCTGTACTGCGCTGTATCGTTCTATGTTCTATGTTCTATATATGAAAGGGTATAACAGAAAAGTTTCCCCCCGCCATTTTGTAGTGATGTAGTATTTTAGTGTGTTTCTGTAGTCGTGTTTAGTGTGTTTTAGTGTTTGGGGAGTTTTGGAGAGTGTTTTTGAGGTTTTGACGTTTAGTTTTAGTTTAGCTCTCTCTCTCTCTTTTTCATGTTTCATTTCCAGACTTTGACCTTTTTAAAGTTACTTTCGAGCTGTCTGCATAAGCAAGAAGATAATGTCTTGATTCTCTGAAAGCTTCAAATTGTCTATGATTTGCCTTTTAAATGACTTTCAAATTGTAATCAATAGAAGAAAAATAAAACAATTCTTATTGGCACCTGAGAAGTTTTAACTGCAAATTTCTACTGAGTCCCAGTAATCGCAAAGTGCTACTGGTAACCGAATAGTAGGAATACTATAAATTCCTTCAACTTTACACAGTCAAATAATATTAGGAATCTAACAACTTGGCGTAGTCCAAAAATAATATAGATTCCTTCAGGGGAGAGAAGAGAAAAGAAAGAATAAACAATAAGCCGCTGAAGGATGCGAAGAGCAGCATCGAAGAAGGGAGGAAACGCGGGTTCGCCACTGAATGAGAAGACGAGCAAAAGTGCTGACAAGACGGCGGAAGCCGAACCGCAAGGCGGGGCTGCACTACTTACAATAGAGAAGATGACTGAGGTGATGGCGGTGGTGCTGGAAAAGCAGTTTGCGAGGCACATGGAGGCCTTGAGGAAGGAGACGGTGGTCGCATTGAAGCCATTGGTGGAGGAGGTAATCGCCCCGGTGAGGGTGGTGGTGGCAAAGGCATTCGCTTGGTGAGAGAGCAGGGCGAGAAGATGAAGGAAGTGGAGGAGGCCGTGTCACGACACAGCGACCAGGTCACCTCGATGGGGGACGAGCTGCGGAGGGTGGTGGAGGTCAACAGAGGACTCCGAGCAAAGCTGGAAGACTTGGAGAACCGCTCAAGGCGGCACAATTTGAGAATTGTGGGCATGCCCGAGGGGACAGAGGGCCCAAGGCCAACACAATACTTTGCTAAGAAGTTGGCGGAGCTGATGGGGGAGGGTGAGAACCCCTCCCGGTACGAACTAGACCGAGCTCATCGGTTATTAAGGCCGAAGTCCAAAGTGAACGAGCCGCCAAGAGCAGTAATTATCTGCTTCCTTAAGTTTTGCATGAAGGAGAAGGTATTAAGCTGGGCAAAGCAAAAGCGTGAGTTGCTGTGGGTTGGTACTGCAATTCGAATCTACCAGGTCTTGACGGTGGAGTTGGCAAAAAGACGAGCGGCGTTTGGGCGAGTGAAGGCGGCATTGTACAAGAAGGGGGTATGATTTGGTGTGGTGTGACGGCAAAGTTGAGGGTAATGTATAACGCCAAAGACTTTTATTTTGAGACAGCGGAGGCGGCTGAGGCGTTCGTGAGGGCAGAAGGCTTGGGACAGACGTGAGGAGCGGAACTGGAAGAGAGATTGTGGACTGTATTTGAGCCGCTGGAAAATGTATAAATGCTACAACTTTCTTTTTACTGATGCGCATTGTAATTTACTTCTCTTTGCATTGTTACAGAGTTCAAGTTAATAGTGGGTTGATTGGCGGTCTGTGTTGCGACAGTTGAATGTTATGTTCGTGAATTGTATGGGTTTGATTGTTTTTTTTTCTTTCTCTGGGACTGGGTGGAAGGGGACGATATATCTTGGCAGGGAGAGCCACCTAGCTAAAGTCAGCTAGTGAACGGAGGTGAGGTGAGAGGAGGCTGCGGACGTTGGAGTCTGGATAGTAGGCTTCAATAGGTCTACGAGGCGAGCGAGAGGGGGGGAACGGATGGATGCTGGGAGATGTTGTTTCAGGGGGAAATGTAGGGGGGGAAGGGGTTCCTGGGAGGGGGGGGAAGCGGTTTGATGTTAACAATGGACAGGGGAGGGTCAGGCTTATGGGGCAGGGCCCGGTGGTATGATGATGGTGTATAAGAAAGGTGGGGGGGGGGGGTGAGAGACCCCCAGTAGGGATAGTCACGTGGAACGTGAGGGGGCTAGGAGGTCCGCTCAAGAGGTCAAGGGTGCTTGCGCATCTTAACAGTTTGAAAGCCGATGTGGCAATGCTGCAGGAGACTCACTTGAGCGTGAAGGACCAGATGAGACATAAAAAGGGCTGGGTTAGTCACGTGTTTCACTCTGGATTTGATGGAAGGGCTAGAGGGATAGCGGTGTTGGTCAGCAAAAGGGTACGATTCCAGATGGAGAAGGTGGTGGCAGATGAGGGGGGTAGATATGTGATTGTGACAGGGGCGCTGGAGGGGGGATTAGTGGGCGCTATTAAGTGTATACGGTCCCAATTGGGACGATGTGGGATTCGCGAAGAAGGTGTTTGGGGCCATTCCCGACTTGGGCACACATGAGCTGATTGTGGGGGGTGACTGGATCTTGGTGCAGGAGCCAAGGTTGGACAGATCACGGCCACGCTCGCTGGTCCCATCAGGGGGGCGAAGGCGCTGGCTGGACTAATGGTGGAAATGGGAGGGTTGGACCCTTGGAGGTTCCTGCATCCAAGGGAACGGGAGTACTCGTTTTTCTCAGCAGCCCATAAGGTATACTCGCGGATCGACTTTTTTGTCGTGGGAAAGGCTTTGCTGGCTGGGGTCAAGGGGTTGGAATAATCGTCAATTGCAGTGTCAGATCACGCTCCACATTGGGTGGATATGGTGCTAGAGAAGGGGGCAGCGCAGAGACCGGGGTGGAAACTGGATGTGGGGCTCTTGGGGAACCAAGTATTCTGTGAGAAAATTGAAAAGGTAATTAAGGAATATGTAGGTTTCAACTGTATGGGTGAGGTGTCGATGGCAGTTGTCTGGGAGGCTCTAAAGGCGGTGGTGAGGGGTGAGGTAATTTTGTTAAGGCCAGAGTGGACAAAGAGGAGAGGTTGGAGCAACAGAGGGTAATAGATGAGATGTTGGAGGTAGATAGGAGTTATGCAGAAGATGGGGACCCAGCAAAGCTGGAAAAGAGGAAGGAACTACAGGCGAGCTTCGACCAACTGTCCACCAGGAAGGCGGTGCGCCAACTGAGACAAGCAAGTATATTAGCAGGTCAGCTCCAGAGAGAGGCAGCGGCAAGGGAAATTCTTCAGGTGAGGGATAGGGCAAGTTGGTGGTTGCTCCGGAGCTGATTAACAAGGTTTTTGAGGAGTTTTATGAGAGGTTGTACAGGTCAGAGCCACCCGGGGGAGACCGTGAGATGCAGGAATTTCTAGATGGGTTGGAGTACCCGAGGCTAGGGGAGGGGGACAGGGCTACATTAGAACGAGCAATAGTGGAGCAGGAGATAAAGGATGTGATTGGGAGGATGCAGCCAGGGAAGGTGGCAGGGCCGGATGGGTTTCCGGTGGAATATTATAAAAAATTCAAGGATAGGTTGGCACCCCTGATGCTGGGGATGCCTGAAGAGGCGATAGGGAAGGGGGTGTTGCCGCAAATCTTGGGGCAGGCATCGATTTCACCGTTGCTAAAAAAACATAAGGATCCAACGGAGTGTGAGTCGTATAGGCCCATATCACTTCTGAATGTGGAAGCAATACTATTGGCGAAGTTACTGGCGGATAGGCTGGAGGAGTGCCTCCCAAAGGTGATAGGGGAGGATCAGACGTGGTTTGTGAAAGGGAGGCAGCTGTTTTCGAATATTAGGAGGGTTTTGAACGTCGTTATGGCACCGGCGGAAGGGAAGGAAACAGGTGGTTGTGGCATTGGACGGCGAGAAGGCGTTTGACTGGGTAGAATGGGGGTACCTGATGGCAGTTCAAAGCGGTTTGGGATTGGACCAAGATTTGTGAACTGGGTAAAGCTATTATATAAGGAGCCGAAGGCGAGTGACCGCACAAACAATATCAGTTCGAGATACTTTTCTCTCCACCGTGGGACGGGTCAGGGATGTCCTATGTCCCCCCTGCTGTTTGCACTTGCGATTGAGCCGTTGGCCATCGCATTAAGAAGTTCGGGAGCATGGAAAGGAATAGTGCGGGGAGGGGATGATAGAGCATAGGGTGTTCTCTATGCCGACGACTTGCTGCTGCATGTGTCGGAACCGAGTGCGTCGATAGGAGAAATATTGGAGCTACTGCGTGAATTTGGGTCTTTCTCGGGGTACAAGCTGAACCTGGACAAGAGTAATTATTTTGTGGTGTCTCGGCCGGGGGTGGGGGCAGGGGTGGGGGGCTGCCATTCAGTAGGGCAGGGACTCACTTTAGGTATCTGGGGTTGCAGGTTGCCCGGGAGTGGAGGAGGCTTCGCTGGTAGAACATCATTAGTTTGGTGGGGAGAGTGAAAGCCGATCTGGCAAGGTGGGATGGTCTCCCTCTGTCACTGGCGGGTCGGGTACAGGTGGTTAAAATGAATGTGTTGCCGCGATTTCTGTTTATTTTTCAATGCCTACCGATTTTCCTCCCAAAGGCTTTTTTCAGGGAGATTGAGGGAAGGATTATCTCATTCATATAGGGGGGGAAGGTGGCCAGAGTGAGAAAGGTGCTGCTACAGAGGGGAAGACAGGCAGGGGGTTTGGGTCTCCCGAACCTGATGTACTACTACTGGGCGGCGAATGTGGAGAAGGTGCGGAGCTGGGTCAGAGGGGTTGAGTCCCAGTGGGTCAGAATGGAGGAGGGTTTGTACAGGGGGTCGGGACTGAAAGCACTAGCAACAACGCCGCTCCCGATAGCTCCAGGGAAATACTCAGGGATAATAGCTTCATTGAAGATCTGGAGGCAGTTTTGGTGGGGGCAGAGTCAAGGGAAATGCCGATTCGGGGGAACCACAGATTTGAGCCAGGGAAGTGGGATGGAAGTTTTCAGAAATGGGAAGAGAAGGGGATTACGACGCAAAAAGATTTGTTTCTTAGGGGTCGGTTTGCAGGATTGAGGGAGCTAGAAGCGAGTTTAACCCTGAAAAGTGTGAGGTTGTCCATTTTGGAAGGACAAATATGAATGCGGAATACAGGGTTAACGGTAGAGTTCTTGGCAATGTGGAGGAGCAGAGAGATCTTGGGGTCTATGTTCATACATCTTTGAAAGTTGCCACTCAAGTGGATAGAGCTGTGAAGAAGGCCTATGGTGTGCTCGCGTTCATTAACAGAGGGATTGAATTTAAGAGCCATGAGGTGATGATGCAGCTGTACAAAACTTTGGTAAGGCCACATTTGGAGTACTGTGTACAGTTCTGGTCGCCTCATTTTAGGAAGGATGTGGAAGCTCTGGAAAAGGTGCAAAGAAGATTTACCAGGATGTTGCCTGGAATGGAGAGTAGGTCTTACGAGGAAAGGTTGAGGGTGCTAGGCCTTTTCTCATTAGAGCGGAGAAGGATGAGGGGCGACTTGATAGAGGTTTATAAGATGATCAGGGGAATAGATAGAGTAGACAGTCAGAGACTTTTTCCCCGGGTGGAACACACCATTACAAGGGGACATAAATTTAAGGTGAAAGGTGGAAGATATAGGAGGGATATCAGAGGTAGGTTCTTTACCCAGAGAGTAGTGGGGACATGGAATGCACTGCCTGTGGAAGTAGTTGAGTCGGAAACATTAGGGACCTTCAAGCAGCTATTGGATAGGTACATGGATTACGGTAAAATGATATAATGTAGATTTATTTGTTCTTAAGGGCAGCACGGTAGCATTGTGGATAGCACAATTGCTTCACAGCTCCATGGTCCCAGGTTCGATTCCGGCTTGGGTCATTGTCTGTGCGGAGTCTGCACGTCCTCCCCGTGTCTGCGTGGGTTTCCTCCGGGGGCTCCGGTTTCCTCCCACAGTCCAAAGATGCGCGGGTTAGGTGAATTGGCCAATGATAAATTACCCTTAATGTCCAAATTGCCCTTGGTGTTGGGTGGAGGTGTTGAGTTTGGGTAGGGTGCTCTTTCCAAGAGCTGGTGCAGACTCAAAGGGCCGAATGGCCTCCTTCTGCACTGTAAATTCAATGATAATCTATGATTAATCTAGGACAAAGGTTCGGCACAACATCGTGGGCCGAAGGGCCTGTTCTGTGCTGTATTTTCTATGTTCTATGGGCTGGACCAGGGAGAAATGGTTAGATACATGCAGGTTCGAGATTTTGCCAGGAAGGACATACAGAGGAACCGGCCTCCACATTGCTGGAGGAGGTGCTGACGACAAGGGGACTGGAGAATGGGGTAGTGTCAGCGGCGTACGGAGCTATTTTGGAAGAGGATCAAAGCAAAGTGACAGGAAGAGTTGTGAGAGGTTATAGAGGAGGTGTGAGGTGCTCCGGAGAGTAAATGCCTCCACCTCATGTGCGAGGTTGGTGCTGATACAGCTGAAGGTTGTATACAGAGCGTACCGCACGAGGGCGAGGATGAGCCGATTCTTTGAAGGAGTAGAAGATGTGTGTGAGCGTTGCAGGGGGGGTCCCGCTAATCACGTTCATATGTTTTGCTCCTGTGCAAAGCTAGAGGATTACTGGAAGGAGGTTTTTAGGGTAATTTCCAAGATGGTGCACGTGAAACTGGACCCGGGTCCCTGGGAGGCCATATTCGGGGTGTCGGGCCAGCCAGGGTTGGAAACGGGTGAGGAGGTACATATCGTAGCCTTCGCCTCGTTGATCGCCCGAAGGCGGATCCTGCTGGGATGGAGAGCAGCCTCTCCACCCTGTGCCCTGGCGTGGTGGGGGGACCTGTTGGAATACTTGACCCTTGAGAAGGTTAAGTTTGAACTGAGGGGAAGGATGGAGGGGTTCTACAACTCATGGGCATTATTCATTATGCACTTTCAAGAACTGGATAACATCGAGCATTAGTTGGGGGGGGGGGAGGGTTGGGGGGAAGGGGGGCTGTATATATGAGGGATGACTATGGTTAATCCCTGATTCCTTTTTGTCATTTGTTTATGTCAACATGCAGGCTGATGTTTGGGGGTTGGTGGGAGGATGGGAGCGTTGTTATTGTTATGGGGATTGACATATCTGTTGCTGATTATTGTTTATTGTTGATGGGTGTAAATTCGGGAGAAAATGTGAAAAAGGAGGAGAATAAAAACATTTTAAAAAATAAGAAAGAAAAAGATACACATCACATTTTTCTCACCCGCGCTAATTTCCTTTATTATACAGAGAGGTTTAGTTTGTGATGCACGATCAATTGTACGAAGACTCAGATTCGGTACGACTTTGGATTTATTGTAGTAAGGTGCGTGGCCTCCGACAGCAGCTGGCGAAATGGCAGCTGAATGGAGGACACGCATATTTATACTCCTCCTCCTGGGCGGAGCCAGTAGGCAGGAGCTACCGGCAAACCTGTAGTACAAGTCCTACCTTACATCCCCTACATCCCCTAATACTGTTTCACCACAGTTTGTCCTTCGTTTAACTGACCCTATGTGGATTTTGTTGTCCTCCCCTTTCCCCTTTGCGCTCCCCCCCCCCCTGCCCCCCCCTCCCCCCCACGGCTTCGGCTGTGCTTTTCTTTTATCTTTGGACAGAATGGAAAAATACAAAAGGGGGGGTAGCCCCCCTGATCTCTCGTGGTTTCCCCACTCTCCCTCCGCACTACCCCCACCTCCGGGTTGCGCAGTCTTTTGGTACCTCATCTGTCTTGGTGTTTTTTAAAAAATTCTTATTAGGTCACTCCTCGTTGTTGGCCTCGAACAGGTTTTGGAACAGACCGACAAACTGCCCCCAACTATCCAGGAAGCCTTCCTCTGATCCTCGGGTGGTGTACTTAATCAGCGAGCCAGTCTACAGCTGTGGGTGGTGCTGCCGATCACCAGCCGAGCAGGATTCTCCAGCGTGCGATAAGGGAAGCGAAAGCAAGGGCGTTGTCCCCCTTCCCCATGTGTAGCTCTGACTGCTCCGAACCCCAAAGATTGTCGCTATTGGGCATGGCTTCACCCTCACCCCCACAACCCTGGACATTGCCTCGGAGAAGGCTGTCCAGAGCCCAGCAAGCTTGGGGCAAGCCCAAAACATGTGGGTGTGGTTGGCCGGGCCCCTCTGGCACCGCACACTTTTGCCCTCCACCTCCTGTGGGTTCTGGTCAGGCGCGCTCTGTGCGCCACTTTGAGCTGCATTAGGCTTAGCCTTTCGCAGGAGGAGGTGGAGTTCACCCTGCTCAGTGCTTGCTCCAGAGTCCCCATCCTACCTCTGTCCCCAGTTTGTCCTCCCATTTATGTCTGGACTCGCCCAGTGGAGTCCAGGCTCTGTCCAGTAGCTGTCCGTATATTTTCCCACATAGCCCCCCCTTCCTGTTGCTTGTGCTTTTCAGGTCCTCTAGTAGTGTGGTTTCTGGGGCTCCAGGGTACCCTACTGTCTCTTTGCGGAGGAAGTGTTTTATTTGGAGGTGTCTCATTTCCCGTCCTTTTGCTAGTTTCCACTTCCTCGTCAGTTCGTCTACTGTCGCCAGTCTGTGCCCTATGTAGAAGTTCCCGACGGTCAATGTGCCCCCATTCCACCTCCATCATTTGAAGGTGGTCTCCAGCATGGCTGGGGGGAATCTGGGATTGCTGCATATGGGAGCCATGGGGGACATTTTGGCTATCCCGAAGTGTTGTCTCAGCTGGGTCCACATTCTCAGCTACCACTGGGCTTGTTGTGTATCTTGTTGAGGAGGATGGGAGTACTGCTGTGGCCAGGGCCCGGAGGGTCACCTCTTTACAGGATGCCTCCTCCATTTGTACCCAGTCTGTGTTGGGTCCTTGTACCCATCCCCTCACTCTTTCTGCCGTTGCTGCCCAGTGGTAGTATTGTAAGTTTGGTAAGGCCAAGCCCCCTTTGATTTTCCTTCTTTGCAGTGTCTGTTTGGGAATTCTCGGGTTCTTACCCTCCCCCCCCCTCCCCCCACACACACACAAATGCCATGATTAGACTGTCTACGTTTTGGAGAAAGGCCTTGGGGATGAAGATCGGAATGGATCTAAACAGGAAGAGGAACCTTGGCAGTTCGTCTGCACTCTCCCTGCCAAGGAAAGTGGGAGTGAGCCCCACCTTTAAAGGTCTCTTCTTACTTCCTCCACCAGGCTGGTCAAGTTCCACTTGTGGATCGGTGTCCAGTCTCTGACTATCTGGATCCCCAGGTAGCGGAATCTGTTCTGGGCTGTTTTGAACGGGAGCCCCTCCAGCTCTCTCCCTCCACCGTTTGGGTTCATTGGGAATGCCTCGCTTTTGCCAAGTTGAGGTTTGTGCCCGAGAATGTTCCAAACTCTTTCAGTATTTGCAGTATTGCCTTCAGGACATAGAGGAGCAGGTCATCTGCATAGAGTGAGACTCTGTGCTCTCTGTCTCCTCTCCGGATTCCCTTCCAGCTTTTCACGTCCCGTAGGGCTGTTGCCAGGGGTTCGATCTCTAACGCGAACAAGAATGTGCTCAGGGTGCAGCCCTGTCTTGTTCCTCGCTGCAGCTGGAAGTATTCAGAGTGTGGTAAATCACTGTTACACCTTTATTAGGTGATGTAAAGTAGGACCTGTACTAGAGGTTCGCCGGTAGTCCCTGCCTGCTGGCTCCGCCCAGTAGGCAGAGTATAAATATGCGTGTCCTCCACTCAGCAGCCATTTCGCTAGCTGCTGTGGGAGGCCACACATCTTAGAGCAATAAAGCCTCAGTTGTATCCAACTCTAGTCTTTGTTCAATTAATCGTGCATCAATTTATTGCTCTAAGATTTTCTAAAAGATGGACCTCCGAATCAAGCCAGATCGCCTGCAGCTGGATCCGCAATCAAGCGACGCCAAAAAGGACTTTAATTGGCTAGCTTGCTTCGAAGTGTATATCAACTCAGCGACCACCCCTGTTCCGGATACTTAGAAGATACAAAACCTGTACTCAAGGTTGAGCTCCAACGTGTTTCCGCTGATCCAGGACGCCCCGAACTATGCCGACGCCATGGCGCTCCTCAAAGAAAACTACGCACAGAAGACGAACACGCCCTTCGCCAGGCGCGTACTCGCCACTCGCTCTCAACTCCCTGGTGAGCCCATAGAAGACTTCTGGCCGGCCCTAATCCCACTCGTCCGTGACTGTGACTATCAGGCCGTTACGGCCACTGAACACTCAAACCTCCTTATGCGGGACGCGTTCGTTACGGGGATTGGGTCAGACCTCATATGCCAAAGACTATTTGGAGGGGCCACTCTTGATCTAGCTGAGACAAAGAAGCTAGCGCTCTCTATGATGGTTGCCTCACGCAACATTCAGGCCTTCCCCCCAGCCACGCGGCCCACCCCTCCTACGCATCGTGGACCCCACAGATGGCCGCTCCAGTGGGAGCCTTACCCAGCCAGTACGCCTGCGCCACGCGCCAGCCACGCACCCTGGGGGCCCCGATGTTACTTCTGCGGTCAGCAGAAACACCCTCGCCAATGCTGCCCGGCCTGCGCTGGCCTTTGCAAGGCTTGCGGCAAAAAGGGGCACTTCGCCACGTTGTGCCAGGCCCACGCAGTCGCCGCTATCGCCCCCACCTCCCTGGTCTACACACAATGGGCATCTCCCCGGACCACGCACGGCCAGTGGGCGCCGCCATCTTCACCTCCCTGGGCCACGCGCAGCCAGTGAGCACTGCCATCTTCACCTCCCGGGGCCACGGGTGGCCAGTGGGCACCGTCATCTTCTCCCCCTCAGTCCACGTGCGGCCCATGGGTGCTGCCATCTTGTCCAACCCCCGCAACGTGCGCCCCATGCGCCCCACTTTGTACCCCCCCAGGATCTTCAGGCTCCGCCATCTTGTCTCCCCCACGGGGCATGGACACCGACAGCTTTCCAGGACCAGACTCCCCATCATCCGACGCCAGTGACGACTGACCACGACTCGCCTTAGTGACAATCGCCTAGTCTCGTCCGCACAACCTGGCCACCGCATCGACCAGCGTGAAAATCAACGGCCACGGAGCCTGCAGGACTCCGGGAGCACTGAAAGCATAATACACCCGGATACATTAAGGCGCTGCTCCCTCGTGGTACACCCCGCAACCCAAAGTATCTCCCTGGCCTCCGGATCCCATTCCGTCGCGATCCGGGGGTACTGTACGGTCACACTCACGGTCCAGGGCATAGAATTCAGCGGCTTACGCCTCTACGTCCTCCCTATCCTCTGTGCTGCCCTACTACTAGGCCTGGACTTCCACTGCAATCTCCAGAGCCTAACCCTCAAATTCGGCGGGCCCCTACCATCCCTCACTGAGTGCGGCGACGAGACCCTAAAGGTCGATCCGCTTTCCCTCTTCGCCAATCTAACCCCGGATTGCAAATCCGTCACCACCAGGAGCAGATGGTACAACACCCAGGACAGGACCTTTATCAGGCCGAGGTCCAGCGGCGGCTTCGGGAAGGCATCATCGAGGCCAGCAACAGCCCCTGGAGAGCCCAAGTGGTTGTCGTTAAAATTGGGGAAAAACACAGAATGGTCGTGGACTACAGCCAGACCATCAATCGGTACTCGCAGCTCGACGCGTTCCCCCTCCCACGCATATCTGATATGGTCAATCAGATTGCACAGTACCGGGTCTTCTCAATGGTAGACCTCAAATCCGCCTACCACCAGCTCCCCATTCGTAAATCGGACCGTCCATACACTGCTTTCGAGGCGGACGGTCGTCTCTTTCACTTCCTCAGGGTTCCCTTCGGCGTCACTAACGGGGTCTCGGTCTTCCAAAGGGAGATGGACCGAATGGTCGACCGGTACGGTTTGCGGGCCACCTTCCCGTACCTAGACAACGTCACGATCTGCGGCCATGACCAGCAGGACCACGATGCCAACCTTGCCAAATTTCTCCACACCGCCACTCTCCTCAACCTCACCTACAACAAGGAGAAGTGCGTGTTTAGCACGACCCGCTTAGCCAATATTGGCTATGTGGTCCAGAACAGAGTTCTGGGGCCCAATTCTGACCGCATGCGCCCCCTCATGGAGCTCCCCCTTCCCCACTGCCCCAAGGCCCTCAAACGCTGCCTGTGGTTCTTCTCATACTACGCCCAGTGGGTCCCAAACTATGCGGACAAGGCCCGCCCACTCATTCAGTCCACCCACTTTCCCCTGACGGCCGAGGCACAACAGGCCTTCGCCCATATCAGAGCCGATATCGCCAAGGCCAGCATGCACGCAGTAGACGAGACACTGCCTTTCAAGTAGAGAGCGACGCATCGGACGCGCCCTAGCCGCCACCCTCAATCAGGCAGGCAGACCCGCGGCATTCTTTCCTCGCACGCTTCATGTTTCAGAAATTCGGCACTCATCCGCCAAAAACGAAGGCCCAATCTATCGTTGAAGCTGTGCGGCATTAGAGGCATAACCTGGCCGGCAGGAGATTCACGCTCCTCACTGACCAACGGTCGGTAGCCTTCATGTTCAATAACACACGGCGGGGCAAGATCAAAAACGATAAAATCTTGAGGTGAAGGATTGAGCTCTCCACCTATAATTACGAGATTTTGTATCGCCCCGGCAAACTCAATGAGCCTCCAGACGCCCTATCCCGAGGTACATGTGACAGTGCACAAGTAGACCGATTCCGGGCCCTGCACGACAGCCTTTGTCACCCGGGAGTCACACGGTTGAACCATTTTGTCAAGGCTCGCAATCTGCCCTACTCCGTCGAGGAAGTACGGACAATCACCAGGGACTGCCAGGTCTGTGCCACACTGTGCAAGCCGCACTTCTACCGGCCCGACCGTGCATGCCTGGTGAAGGTCTCCCGCCCCTTTGAGCGCCTCAGCGAGGATTTCAAAGGGCCCCTCCCCTCCACCGACCGAAACACGTATATTCTCAGTGTGACCGATGAGTACTGCAGATTCCCCTTCGCCATCCCATGCCCCGATATGACGTCAGCCACCATCATCAAAGCCCTAAACACTATCTTTGTTCTGTTCGGTTTCCCCGCCTACATCCACAGTGACAGGGGATCCTCATTCATGAGCGATGAGCAGCGTCAGTTCCTGCTCAGCAGGGGTATCGCCTCCAGCAGGACGACTAGCTATCACCCCCGGGGAAACGGGCAGGTAGAGAGGGAGAACGGGACAGTATGGAGGCCATCCAACTGGCCCTATGGTCCAGAAACCTCCCAGACTCTCGCTGGCAGAAGGTCTTCCCTGATGCACTCCACTCCATTCAGTCACTGCTGTGCACCACCACTAACAACACACCCCATGAACGTCTTTTTGCCTTCCCCAGGAAGTCCACATCCGGGGTGTCGCTCCCGACTTGGCTCACAGCTCCAGGACCAGTCCTGCTCCGTAGGCACATCCGACTCCACAAGGCGGACCCGTTGGTGGAGAGGGTACAATTGCTCCATACAAACCCCCAGTATGCCTACATGGCGTACCCCGACGGCCGCCAAGATACTGTCTCTCTCAGGGACCTGGCAACAGCAGGTACCACACACATACACCCCTCCACCCGGTGCCACCCTCCCCTCCCCCGGCGCTCCCAGCATTAACCCCACCAGGACCATCCGTCCTTCCGCTGCCCATGCCAGAGGATGAAGAGGATTTTGGCACGCTCCCAGAGTCACTGAACATCAGGCCAGCCAGCGCTACGTCGCTCCCAGCAGAACATCAAAGGCACTGGACCAGTTAAACCTCTAACTGATCCACCAGACTTCAAATGACATTTTTTTCTAATCAAATGCTGTAAATATAAATTCATTGCTGTATATAGTTCTCCACCACCCCCGCCGGACTCAATTTTAACAGGGGGTGAATGTGGTAAACCACTGTTACACCTTTATTAGGTGTAAGGTAGGACCTGCACTAGAGGTTCGCCGGTAGTCCCTGCCTGCTGGCTCCGACCAGTAGGCGGAATATAAATATGCGTGTCCTCCATTCAGCAGCCATTTCGCCAGCTGCTGTGGGAGGCCACACACCTGAGAGCAATAAAGCCTCAGTTGTATCCAACTCTAGTCTTTGTTCAATTGATCGTGCATCAATTTATTGCTCTAAGATTTTCTAAAAGATGGACCTCCGAATCAAGCCAGATCGCCTGCAGCTGGATCCGCAATCAAGCGACGCCAAAAAGGACTTTAATCACTGGCTAGCTTGCTTCGAAGCGTATATCAACTCAGCGACCACCCCTGTTCCGGAGGCTTAGAAGATACAGAACCTGTACTCAAGGTTGAGCTCCAACATGTTTCCGCTGATCCAGGACGCCCTGAACTACGCCGACGCCATGGCATTTCTCAAAGAAAACTACGCACAGAAGACGAACACGCTCTTCGCCAGACGCGTACTCGCCACTCGCTCTCAACTCCCTGGTGAGTCCATAGAAGACTTCTGGCGGGCTCTAATCCCACTCGTCCATGACTGTGACTATCAGGCCTTTACGGCCACTGAACACTCAAACCTCCTTTTGCGGGACGCGTTCGTTACGGGGATTGGGTCAGACCTCATATGCCAAAGATTGTTTGGAGGGGCCATGCTCGATCTAGCTGAGACAAAGAAGCTAGCACTCTCTATGATGGTCGCCTCGCGCAACATTCAGGCCTTCCCCCCAGTCACACGGCCCACCCCTCATACGCATCGTGGACCCCACTGACGGCCGCTCCAGCGGGGCCCTTACCCAGCCAGTACGCCTGCGCCACGCGCCAGCCCACGCACCCTGGGGGCCCCGATGTTACTTCTGCGGTCAGCAGAAACACCCTCGCCAATGCTGCCCGGCCTGCGCTGGCCTTTGCAAGGCTTGCGGCAAAAAGGGGCACTTCGCCACGTTGTGCCAGGCCCGCGCAGTCGCCGCTATTGCCCCCACCTCCCTAGTCTACACACAATGGGCACCGCCATCTTCATCTCCCCGGACCACGCGCAGCCAGTGGGCGCCGCCATCTTCATCTCCCCGGACCACGCGCAGCCAGTGGGCGCCGCCACCTTCACCTCCCGGGGCCACACGTGGCCAGTGGGCGCCATCATCTTCTCCCCCTCAGTCCACGTGCGGCCCATGGGTGCTGCCATCTTGTCCAACCCCCACAACGTGCGCCCCATGGGCGCCGCCATTTTGTCCCCCTCAGGATCTTCAGGCTCCGCCATCTTGTCTCCCCCACGGGGCATGGACACCGACAGCATTCCAGGACCAGACTCCCCATCATCCGACGCCAGTGACGATCGACCACGACTCGCCTCAGTGACGATCGCCTAGTCTCGTCTGCACAACTTGGCCACCGCATCGACCAGCGTGAAAATCAACGGCCACGTGACCTCTTGCCTGCTGGACTCCGGGAGCACCGAAAGCTTAATACACCCGGATACGGTAAGGCGCTGCTCCCTCGTGGTACACCCCGCAACCCAAAGAATTTCCCTGGCCTCCGGATCCCATTCCGTCGCGATCCGGGGGTACTGTACGGTCACACTCACGGTCCAGGGCATAGAATTCAGCGGCTTCCGCCTCTACGTCCTCCCTATCCTCTGTGCTGCCCTACTACTAGGCCTGGACTTCCACTGCAATCTCCAGAGCCTAACCCTCAAATTCGGTGGGCCCCTACCACCCCTCACTGTGTGCGGCCTCGAGACCCTAAAGGTCGATCCGCTTTCCCTCTTCGCCAATCTAACCCCGGATTGCAAACCCGTCGCCACCAGGAGCAGACGGTACAGCACCCAGGACAGGACCTTCATCAGGTCCGAGGTCCAGCGGCTGCTTCGGGAAGGCATCATCGAGGCCAGCAACAGCCCCTGGAGAGCCCAAGTGGTCGTCGTTAAAATTGGGGAAAAACACAGAATGGTCGTGGACTACAGCCAGACCATCAATCGGTACTCGCAGCTCGACGCGTACCCCCTCCCACGCATATCTGATATGGTCAATCAGATTGCACAGTATCAGGTCTTCTCAATGGTAGACCTCAAATCCGCCTACCACCAGCTCCCAATTCGTAAATTGGACCGTCCATACACTACTTTCGAGGCGGACGGTCGTCTCTTTCACTTCCTCAGGGTTCCCTTCGGCGTCACTAATGGGGTCTCGGTCTTCCAAAGGGAGATGGACCGAATGGTCGACCGGTACGGTTTGCGGGCCACCTTCCCCTACCTAGACAACATCACGATCTGCGGCCATGACCAGCAGGACCATGATGCCAACCTTGCCAAATTTCTCCACACCGCCACTCTCCTCAACCTCACCGACAACAAGGAGAAGTACGTGTTTAGCACGACCCGCTTAGCCATTATTGGCTATGTGGTCCAGAACGGAGTTCTGGGTCCCGATTCTGACCGCATGCGCCCCCCTCTTAGAGCACCCCCTTCCCCACGGCCCCAAGGCCCTCAAACGCTGCCTGTGGTTCTTCTCATACTACGCCCAGTGGGTCCCAAACTATGCAGACAAGGCCCGCCCACTCATTCAGTCCACCCACTTTCCCCTGACGGCCGAGGCACAACAGGCCTTCGCCCATATCAGAGCCGATATCGCCAAGGCCAGCATGCACGCAGTAGACGAGACACTGCCTTTCAAGTAGAGAGCGACGCATCGGACGTCGCCCTAGCCGCCACCCTCAACCAGGCAGGCAGAGCCGCAGCATTCTTTCCCCGCACACTTCATGCCTCAGAAATTCGGCACTCATCTGTCGAAAAAGAGGCCCAAGCTATCGTTGAAGCTGTGCGGCATTGGAGGCATAACCTGGCCGGCAGGAGATTCACGCTCCTCACTGACCAACGGTCGGTAGCCTTCATGTTCAATAACACACGGCGGGGCAAGATCAAAAACGATAAAATCTTGAGGTGGAGGATTGAGCTCTCCACCTATAATTACGAGATTTTGTATCGCCCCGGCAAACTCAACGAGCCCCCAGACGCCCTATCCCGAGGTACATGTGACAGTGCACAAGTAGACCGACTCCGGGCCCTGCATGACAGCCTTTGTCACCCGGGAGTCACTCGGTTGAACCATTTTGTCAAGGCTCGCAATCTGCCCTACTCCGTCGAGGAAGTACGGACAATCACCAGGGACTGCCAGGTCTGTGCGGAGTGCAAGCCGCACTTCTACCGGCCCGACCGTGCATGCCTGGTGAAGGTCTCCCGCCCCTTTGAACGCCTCAGCGTGGATTTCAAAAAGCCCCTCCACCGACTGAAACAAGTATATTCTCAGTGTGGTCGAAGAGTACTGCAGATTCCCCTTCGCCATCCCATGCCCCGATACGACATCAGCCACCGTCATCAAAGCCCTAAACACTATCTTCGCTCTGTTCGGTTTCCCCGCCTACATCTACAGTGACAGGGGATCCTCATTCATGAGCGATGAGCTGCCTCAGTTCCTGCTCAGCAGGGGTATCGCCTCCAGCAGGACGACCAGCTATCACCCCCAGGGAAACGGGCAGGTAGAGAGGGAGAACGGGACAGTATGGAGGCTGTCCAACTGGCCCTGTGGTCCAGAAACCTCCCAGACTCTCGCTGGCAGAAGGTCTTCCCTGATGCACTCCACTCCATTCGGTCACTGCTGTGCACCGTTACTAACAACACACCCCATGAACGTCTTTTTGCCTTCCCCAGGAAGTCCACATCCGGGGTGTCGCTCCCGACTTGGCTCACAGCTCCAGGACCAGTCCTGCTCCGTAGGCACATCCGACTCCACAAGGCAGACCCGTTGGTGGAGAGGGTGCAATTGCTCCATACAAACCCCCAGTATGCCGCCAAGATACTGTCTCTCTCAGGGACCTGGCAACAGCAGGTACCACACACACACACCCCTCCGCCCGGCGCCACCCTCCCCTCCCCCGGCGCTCCCAGCATTAACCCCACCAGGACCATCCGTCCTTCCGCTGCCCATGCCCGAGGGTGAAGAGGATTTCGGCACGCTCCCAGAGTCACTGAACATCAGACCAGCATCGACATTGCCGCCACCGCTACGTCGCTCCCAGCAGAACATCAAAGGCACTGGACCAGTTAAACCTCTAACTGGTCCACCGGACTTCAAAAGACATTTTTTTCTAATCAAAATGCTGTAAATATAAATTCATTGCGGTATATAGTTCTCCACCCCCCCCCCCCCCCGCCGGACTCAATTTTAACAGGGGGTGAATGTGGTAAACCACTGTTACACCTTTATTAGGTGTTGTAAGGTAGGACCTGTTGGCTGGTAGTCCCTGCCTGCTGGCTCTGCCCAGTAGGCGGAGTATAAATATGCATGTCCTCCATTCAGCAGCCATTTCGCCAGCTGCTGTGGGAGGCCACACATCTTAGAGCAATAAAGCCTCAGTTGCATCCAACTCTAGTCTTTGTTCAATTGATCCTGCAACACAGAGCTGGTGGTGTTAGTATGGACGCTCGCTTTGGGAGCGTAGTACAGGAGCCTCACCCAGGCGGTGAACAATGCTCCTAGCCCAAATTGTTCCAGAACCTCGAGGAGGTATTTCCATTCGACTCTGTCAAAGGCCTTTTCTCCATCCAGGGAGACGATCACCTCTGGTGTTCTCTCCCCGGAGGGGGTCATTATTACGTTCAGCAGCCGCCTAATGTTCGCTGTGAGCTGCCTACCCTTGACAAAACCCGTTTGGTTCTCTGCGACCCCCTCTGGTACACAGAACTCCAGCCGTTTCGCCAGGACCTTTGCGAGTATTTTCGCATCCACGTTCAGCAGTGAGATGGGTCTGTATGATCCACATTCCGTCAGGTCTTTATCTTTTTTAGGTAGCAGTGAAATTGTGGCCTGCGCTAGCGTGGGGGGCATGGTGCCCCTTGTCGGTGAGTCCGCGAACATGTCCCTTAAGTGTGGGGCCAGAACTGGTGGAAATATTTGTAGAAGTCCGCCGGGCACCCGTCGGGCCCTGGTGCCTTCCCCGCCTACATGGAGCTGATGCTCTCCATGATTTCTCCCAAGTCCATTGGTGCTTCCAGCTGCCCCAGTCTGTCTTCCCCACAACTGGTAGTTCCAGTTCGTCTAAGAATTGTTTCATCCCCGCGCCCCCATTGGGGGGCTCGGAGGCGAACAGTCCACGGTAGAAGGTCTCAAATGCCTGATTGAGCTCCTTTGGTTCTGTTCCAGCCTGCCTCTGCTATCCTTTACTTGCGCTATTTCCCTTGTGGCTGCCTGCTTTCTCAGCTGGTGAGCCAATAAGTCGCCAGCCTTGTCTCCGTGTTTGTAGAAGGTGCCCCGTGTCTGGCGGAGTTGGTATACTGCTTTCCTGGTGGATAGCAGGTTAAAGTCCATTTGCAGCTTTTTTCCCTCTGGGAGACTTCAACTTCCCTAATATTGACTGGGACCCACTTAGTGCTAGGGGCTTAGACGGGGCTGAGTTTGTAAGGAGCATCCAGGAGGGCATCTTAAAACAATATGTAGACAGTCCAACTAGGGAAGGGAGCTGTACTGGACCTGGTATTGGGGAATGAGCCCGGCTAGGTGGTAGAAGTTTCAGTAGGGGAGCATTTCGGGAACAGTGACCACAATTCAGTAAGTTTTAAAGTGCTGGTGGACAAGGATAAGAGTAGTCGCAGTGTAAATGTGCTAAATTAAGGGAAGGCTAATTATAACAACATTAGGCGGGAACTGAAGAACCTAGATTGGGGACGGATGTTTGAGGGTAAATCAACATCTGACATGTGGGAGGCTTTCAAGTGTCAGTTGAAAGGAATTCAGGACCGGCATGTTCCTGTGAGGAAGAAGGATAAATACGGCAAATTTCGGGAACCTTGGATAACGAGATATATTGTAGGCCTCGTCAAAAAGAAAAAGGAGGCATTTGTCAGTGCTAGAAGACTGGGAACAGATGACGCCTGTGTGGAATATAAGGAAAGTAGGAAGGAACTTCAGCAAGGAGTGAGGAGGGCTAGAAGGAGTCACGAAAAGTCATTGGCAAATAAGGTTAAGGAAAATTCCAAGGCTTTTTACCTAAAAAGCAAGAGGGTAGCCAGGGAAACTGAAGGATAGGCAAGAGAATCTATGTGTGGAGCCAGAGGAAATGGGCGAGGTACTAAATGAATACTTTGCATCAGTATTCACCAAAGAGAAGGAATTGGTGGATGTTGAGTCTGGAGAAGGGTGTGTAGATAGCCTGGGTCACATTGAGATCCAAAAAGATGAGATGTTGGGCGTCTTGAAAAATATTAAGGTAGATAAATCCCCAGGGCCTGATGGGATCTACCCCAGAATACTGAAAGAGGCTAGAGAGGAAATTGCTGAGGCCTGGACAGAAATCTTTGGATCCTCACTGTCTTCAGTTGATGTCCCGGAGGACTGGAGAATAGCCAATTTTGTTCTTTTGTTTAAGAAGGGTAGCGTGATAATCCAGGGAACTACAGGCCGGTGAGCCTTACATCAGTGGTAGGGAAATTACTGGAGAGAATTCTTCGAGACAGGATCTACTCCCATTTGGAAGCTAATGGATGGATGAGTGAGAGGCAGCACGGCTTTGTGAAGGGGGGTCATGTCTCACTAACTTGATAGAGTTTTTCAAAGAGGTCACAAAGATGATTGATGCAGGTAGGGCAGTGGATGTTGTCTATATGGACTTCAGTAAGGACTTTGACAAGGTCCCTCATGGTAGACTGGTACAAAAGGTGAAGTCACACGGGATCAGGGGTGAGCTGGCAAGGTGGATACAGAACTGGCTAGGTCATAGAAGGCAGAGAGTAGCAATGGAAGGGTGCTTTTCTAACTGGAGGACTGTAACTAGTGGTGTTCCGCAGGGATCAGTGCTGGGACCTTTGCTGTTCGTAGTATATATAAATGATTTGGAGGAAAATGTAACTGGTCTGATTAGTAAGTTTGCAGATGACACAAACGTTGGTGGCATTGAGGATAGCGATGAGGACTGTCAGAGGATACAGCTGGATTTAGATTGTTTGGTGACTTGGGCGGAGAGATGGCAGATGGAGTTTAATCCGGACAAATGTGAGGTAATGCATTTTGGAAGGTCAAATGCAGGTAGGGAATATACAGTGAATGGTAGAACCCTCAAGAGTATTGAATGTCAGAGATATCTAGGTGCACAGGTCCACAGGTCACTGAAAGGGGCAACACAGGTGGAGAAGGTAGTCAAGAAGGCATACAGCAATGTTTGCCTTGATTGGCCAGGGCATTGAGTATAAGAATTGGCAAGTCATGTTGCAGCTGTATAGAACCTTAGTTAGGCCACACTTGGAGTATAGTGTTCAATTCTGGTCACCACACTACCAGAAGGATATGGAGGCTTTAGAGAGAGTGCAGAAGAGATTTACCAGGATGTTGCCTGGTATGGAGGGCATTAGCTGTGAGAAGCGGTTAAATAAACTCAGTTTGTTCTCACGGGAACAACGGAGGTTGTGGGGCGACCTGATAGTGGTCTACAAAATTATGAGAGGCACAGACAGAGTGGATAGTCAGAGGCTTTTCCCCAGGGTAGAGGGGTCAATTACTAGGGGGCATAGGTTTAAGTTGCGAGGTGCAAGATTTAGAGTAGATGTACGAGGCAAGTCTTTTACACAGAGGGTAGTGGATGCCTGGAACTCGCTGCCGGAGGAGGTGGTGGAAGCAGGGACGATAGTAACATTTAAGGGGCATCTTGACCAATACATGAATAGGATGGGAATAGAGGGATACGGACCCAGGAAGTGCAGAAGATTGTAGTTTAGTCGGGCAGCATGGTCGGTACGGGCTTGGAGGGCCGAAGGGCCTGTTCCTGTGCTGTACTTTTCTTTGTTCCATGTTCTTTGTTCTCTGGTTTTCTCCCACAGTCCAACAATGTGCAGGTTAAGTGGGGTCATGGGGATAGGGAGTGGCCCAAGATAGGATGCTCTTTCAGAGGATTGGCACAGGCAAATGGGCCAAATGGCCTCCTGCACTGTAGGGATTCTATGATATACTGTGGCAAAATATTTGATGAGAAATAAATTCTCTGGCCTCACACACATGATCATATGCATCATCAAATGACATAGCATACCAATTGCCCAACTAGACCCACACCAAATACTCACATATCAAAAATCTCTATTAAAAATTCAATCTGGAAAATTGAAATAATGCATTTGGAGAGGGCAAACAAAGCAAGGCAATACTCAATAAATGTGAAGGTATTGAGTGGAGTAGAGAAAGTGAGAGACCTTGGAGTGTATGCCCACAGGTCCCTGAAGGTGGCAAGATAGGTGGATAAGGTGGTAAAGAAAGCATAATGAATGCTTTCCATTATTGGGCAAAGAATTGAACACAGAAGCAGGGATGTAATGATGGAATTGTATAAAACACTGGTTAGGCCGCAGCTGGAGTTTGTGTACAATTCTGGTCACCACATAAAAGGAAGGACATAATTGCTCTGGAGAAAGCGCAGAGGAAATTCACAAAAATATTGCCAAGAGTAGAAAATTTCAGCGAGGTGGTGGGACTGAATAGGCTTGTGTTCCTTCGAACAGAGAAGGCTAAGGAGTGACCAAATTATGAGGGACTGAGACAGGGTAGACAGGAAAGGCCCCTTTCTTCTAGCTGAGGGGTCAACGTCCAGGAAGCATAGATTTAAGGTTATTGGTAAAATCATTTTCACCCAGAGGATGGTGGGCACCTGGAATTCATTGCCTGAATTGGTGGTTGAGGGTGAAGTGCTCGACTAATTTAAATGGTACCTGGATCTACATTTAAAGTGCTGAAATCTGCAAGCCTACAGACCAGTTGCTGCAAAGTGGGATTAAAAGGAGCGGCTAGTCTCCTATTTCTCTCCTTTTCTTGGCCCACACAGACATAATGGTCTGAAGGGCTTCTTTCTGTGCCATGACGTTCTGTGGTTCTGTGTTTCTATGGTTGTTCCACAACTGCCACTCTGCCAGTATCATAGAATCATCGAATTTACAGTGCAGAAGGAGGCCAATCGGCCCTTCGAGTCTGCACCGCCCCTTACAAAGAGCACCCTACTCAAGCCTACGTATCTACCATATCCCAGTAACCCCCACTTAACCTTTTTGGACACTAAGGGCAATTTAGCATGGCCAGTCCACCTAACCTGCACATCTTTGGACTGTGGGAGGAAACCAGAGCACCCGGAGAAAAACCACGCAGACATGGGGAGAACGTGCAGACTCCGCACAGACAGTGACCCAGCCAGGAATTGAACCTGGGACCCTGGAGCTGTGAAGCAACTGTGCTACCTTGCTGCCCTATGCTACCATTGTTGCCACCCATGCTAAAACAGTACAGTCCAAAGCAGGGCATTTAACGTCAGAGCTCCTGTAAGGTCATCCGTTATCCCCATTTCTGCAATTCAGCAGCCATTTCCCAGCAATGCTTCAGGTATTTGGACAGTACTGCAAGAAATGCACTTGGGTAGAGAAAGACATACTGGAATCAGTCACTAACAGAATGCACATGGCTCATTATTTGGTCCAGTTAGGAAATAACGGATGATTTAATTTTTACGTTGGTTTGTAATATTTGTTTATGGTGGGTTTTTTTGAGGGCTGTGCCAAGAGGATGCTGCATTGGCCATTAACAGGGAGAAAGTAAGGTTTCATGAATGAGGAGTTGACATTTCATAGCATTTACAGTGCAGAAGGAGGCCATTCGGCCCATCGAGTCGGCACTGGCTCTTGGAAAGAGCTCTTGTACACCCTATTCACATTAACCCCATCTATCCCCATTACCCAGGAACCCCACCCAATTTCGTTCACTAATAATAGTCTGATGAATTAATCTTGGGCAATCTGGCCAGAAAGAGATGTATTGGTTATTTCATTCCTTGCTTCTACTCCTCTTTCACCTTTTCCTCTGCCACAGAAGTTATAGAATCATCAAAGGTTTACAGCATAGAATAGGCCACTAGGCCCATCATGTCTGCGTCAACCAAAACGCGAGCCACCCAGCCTAATTCCACTTTCCAGCATCTTGTCTGTAGGACTGCAAGTTACAGCACCTCAGGCACATATCCTGGCACCTTTTAAATAAGTTGAGGGTTTCTGCTTCAACCACCCTTTCAAATAACAAGTTCCTGAGCTTCATTAGTGTTATAACCCGCATGAGAGCCACATAATTTGAGCAATCAGTCTCCCTGTGTGTCTCGCCGAATATGAGCTTCCCACTAAGGGGCAGGAAGCCCGAGGACATTTATGATTGAGATCCATATAAAGTCGGCCAGGTATGGAACTGACAGAGCAGAACCGGCTGAGATCTGATGTGTATTGTCAATATAATTGCTTTGCAATAAGAACAAAAAAACAAAGAACAAAGAAGAGTACAGCACAGGAACAGGTCCTTCGGCCCTCCAAGCCTTAGCTGACCATTCTGCTCGTCTAAACTAAAATCTTCTACACTTCCGGGGTCTAAAACCCTCTATTCCCATCCTATTCATGTATTTGTCAAGATGCCCCTTAAACGTCACTATCGTCCCTGCTTCCACCACCTCCTCCGGCAGCGAGTTCCAGGCACCCACTACCCTTTGTGTAAAAAACTTGCCTCGTACATCTCCTCTAAACCTTGCCCTTTGCACCTTAAACCTATGCGCCCGAGTAATTGATCCCTCTACCCTGGGAAAAAGCCTCTGACTGTCCACTCTGACTATGCCCCTCATAAATATAGTTTCCTTTCACCAACTAAATTCAGACTCGTTTGAGGCCTGCAAAAATAATCCTCTGCGTGAAAAACCTTTTCCTCATCTCCCCACTAATCCATTTACCAATCACTTTAAATCTTTGCCCCCAGTAGTGTAAGGTAAATAAGTCATTCCCATTCACTCCATCCAATCCTCTCACAATCTTGTACATCTCAATCAACATTCCATTCAATTAGCTCAGAACAACCCCAGCCTAATCTTTCGTCAAAGCTGCAATTTCCCAGTCCTGGGAAAACCTTCATATATCTGCTCTTCGCCCTCTCTAATGCAATTACATCCTTCAATTACATCCTTCCAATAATGAGGTGAACAGAACTGCACTCAGCACTCAAGTTATGGCCCTAGCTATTGTTTTATATAGTTTAACATAATCTCTCTGTTTTTATACTCTACGCCTTGGCTAATAAATTAAATCAATCCATATTCCGCGTTAAGGTAGATTAGTCCCCAGGGCCTGATGGGATCTACCCCAAAATACTGAGGGAGACAAGGGAGGAAATTGCTGGGGCCTTGACAGAAATCTTTGTATCCTTACTGGTTACAGGTGAGGTCACAGAGGACTGGAGAATAGCTAATGTTGTTCCTTTTTTTAAGAAGAGTAGCAAGGATAATCCAGGAAATGACAGGCCAGTGAGCCTTCCATCAGTAGTAGGGAAATTATTGGAGACGATTCTTTGAGATAGGATTTACTCCCATTTGGAAGCAAGGGGATGTATTAGTGAGAGGCAGCATGGTTTTGTGACGGGGAGGCCGTGGTCTCACTAACTTGACTGGGTTTTTCAAGGAAGTGACAAAGATGGTTGATGAAGGTAGGGCAGTGGATCATGTCTAAATGGAATTCAACAAGGTCCTTCATGGCAGACTAGTACAGGAGGTGAGCCGGCAAGATGGATACAGAACTGTCCGTTCCACATCTGCAGGTCTCTGAGGATGTCTCCAGTTCCTCACCAGTACTCCAAAGGTTCCACCTCCTTCTGATAATGTAGTGACCAGCACTGCACACAATACTCCAAATAAGGACTAAACAAGGTTTTATATAACTGCAACATGATTTACCAACTCTTGTACTCAATGCTCCAGCTGATAAAGGGAAACATGCCATACGCCTTCTTAATCACCTTGGTTGCCTTTAGGCATCTGTGGACCTGCACAGCCAGGTCCCTCTGTGTTTAATGTTCCTAAGGTTTCTGCCATTTACAGTATAATTCATACCTAAATTTGATCCTCTAAAATGCATCACCTCGCATTTGTCCGTATTAAACTCCATCTGCTATTTCTGTGCCCAAGTCTCCAATCTATCTATATCCTGTTGTATCCTCTGACAATCAGCAACTCCACCAATCTTCATGTCATCTGAAAACTTACGAACCAGATCATTTATAAATACTACAAACAACAGAGGTCCCAGCACTGATCCCTGTGGAACACCACTAGCTACAGATCTTCATTCTGAAAAACACCCTTCCACCACTAGTGCCTGTCCTCAATATCCAAGCCAGTTCTGCGGCCATCTAGCCAGCCCATCCTGAATCCCATGTGATTTTAGTTTTTGTAATAGTCTTCCATGTGGGACCTTGTCAAATGCTTTACTAAAGTCTATATAAACTACTTCAGTGTTTGCTTCCCTTCCTCCTCCTCTAACGAACAAAAAAAACCTAGTCACTTTGAGGACCTCAAATAAGAGAAAGAGAAAGAGAGGGAGAGAGAGAGGTGTGCTATTAGAAAATTTGTAGTAGAGTGCTTGAATGATGAGGCTTAGCATCGAGAGACTTCGACAAGTGGCATCTCAGCAGAGTACAAGTAATCTCAGGTACCGTCCTCTTGACTTTCCTCTTTAGTCTTGGTGCAGTTGGGGTGGCAATGAGGGTAGTGATATGCTCTTCCTGCAGGATATGGAAGCGCATGGAGAATTCTGTTGTCCCTGATGACTACACCTGTGGGAAGTGCACCCGGGAGACTAAATTAGGGAACTGGAGCTGGGTGCACTCTGGACCATCTGGGATGCTGAGCACTTTATAGATAATAGTTTTAGTGAGGAGGTCACACCAAAAGTGCAGGCAGAGAGTAGCTGGGTGACCACCAGGGAAAGCAAAGGGAGCAGGCAGAGAACGCAGGAGTCCCCTGTGGCCATTCCCCTCATATATATACGTTTTGGATGTATACCGTTTTGGATACTATTGGGAGGGGTGAAAACAGCAATAGCCAGATCTGTGGCACTACGACTGGCTCTGGGGCACAGCGGGAAAGGGAAAGGTAAACAGGGCCATAGTGATAGCAGACTCGATAGTTAGTGGGACAGACAGTAAATTCTGTGGCCGCAAACATGAGTCGAGGATGGTTACCTCCCGGGTGCCAGGGTCGAGGATATTTCTGAGCAGCTGCAGAACATTCTCAAGGGGGGGGGAGAGCAGCCAGAAGTCATTGTTCACGTTGGCACAAATGACATAAATAGAAATAGAGATGAGATCTTGAAAAATGGTTACAATGCAGGACCTCGCGAGTGGGAATCTCTTGATTACTTTCAGTGCCACGTGCTACTGAGGGTGTAAACAGGAGAATACGGCAGATGAATGGGCGGCTAAGGAATTTGTGCAGGGGGCAGGGATTCAGATTCTTAGATCATTGGGATCTTTTCTGGGGCAGAGGCGACTTCGATAAGAGGAATGGGTTGCATCTGAACTGGAGGGGGATCAATATCCTGGGGGGACAGATTTGCTAGGTTTAAAGGGAGGGTTTAAACTAGATTGGCAGGGGGGTTAGTTCCTCAGAAGCAGGTTCCAGAAGCAAATGAGGGGCTGAAAGGAGATGCACTACTCAGCAATGGCCTTTATAAGTGAGATAGCTAGAGTTCAGGGTCTATATGTTCCTGTTAGGGTGAAAGACCAGGCTGGCTGGAGTAGGGAACCCTGGATGACAAAACATATTGAGGTTATGGCCAGGAAAAAGGAGGCATGGCTCAGGTACAAGCAGCTGGAATCAAGGGATTCCCTGAAGGTGGACAGGGGACACAGGAGTATGCACAAGAAGTAAATTAGGAGGCAAAAAGGGGGCATAAGGTAGCTTTGGCCGAGAGGATTAAGGTGAATCCAAAGGGATTCTTTAATAAAATGAAAGGAAAAAGAATAACTAGAAAGAGAATAGAACCCCTCAAGGACCAAGGTGGACACATCTGTGTGGAACCACAGGAGATTGGCGAGCTGCTCAATTAATATTTCTCCTCTGTGTTTATCATGGAGAAAGACATGGAGAAATTGGAAAATTTGCATCAGTGCATTGTGGTCACTACATCCAGAAAGTGTACCTGGGCAAGACACCCTAGGTGTTCAAGTGAAGGCAAGCATACAGCAGAGGGCAATCGAGTGGAGCTGCTGATTGGCTGTTGTGGGGGAAAGTTGCATCAGTGCACTGCGGTAACTGTATCTTGAAGGTGGTTTGTGGAGGAGCTGTTGTCAAGTGACAGTTAAACCCGAAACACTTCTTCACCCTCTAACACCTCCTCCTCTAACCAAAAAAAAAGACAATCACTGTAAGGATCCGAGCCGAGTAAAGATCAAGTGGGAGACTCGAGGGCAGGTAGAAGTAGAAAAAAGTTGAACCGTGACATCACAGCCTGCAGGTAAGTGATTGGCTGGTGACTGTTAAGTAGTTTTTCTTTTCCCTGAGGTGTTATTCTGCAGGGGGCAGTGGTTGCTGAGTGAGTGCTTGCTGAGAAGGGGAGTAAAGATTTTTAAAAACTTACTGTTGGGAGTTTCCAGCTGAATCCGGTCGCAGTGAGGACAGAGTGACTGCTGGGTAAGTAGTAACGAATTAAATTGTTTGCGCAGGCCCATAACAGCTGAATGCTGTTCTCGTGTGGGGCGTAGTGGTTGCAGGTTAAGTGTTTTATTTTTACCTGTATTTAAGTTGGGCAGTTTCTAAACCCTAGACACTACACTTGTAGTGTCCTCCACCTTCCACCTCCTTTAACCGAAGGAGTAGAGTGAATAACAGGTAAGCTCTTTCTTTCTTTTTCTTTTTTTATCTAGAGGGGATGGCAGGGAAGGCAGTGCAATGTTGCTCCTGCAGAATGTTTGAGGTGAGGGACACCGTCAGTGTCCCTGCTGATTTCACCTGTGGGAAGTGCACCCATCTCCAGCTCCTCAGAAACCACGTTACGGAACTGGAGCTGGAACTGGATGACCTTCGGATCATTCGGGAGGCAGAGATGGTCATAGATAGTAGCTTCAGGGATGTAGTTACTCTGAAGAATAAAGATAGATGGGTGACGGTGCGAGGGGCTGGGAGGAAGCAATCAGTGCAGGGATCCTCTGTGGGCATTCCCATCAGTAACAAGTATACCATTTTGGATACTGTTGGGGGAGGGACCTACCAGGGGTAAGCCATGGTGAACGGATCTGGCTCAGAAGGGAAGGAGGGAGAGCAGGAGAGCAATAGTTATTGGGGACTCGATAGTTAGAGGGACAGATAGAGGGTTCTGTGGCAGCGAAAGAGACTCACGGATGGTATGTTGCCTCCCGGGTGCCAGGGTCCATGATGTCGCGGACCGTATTTTCAGAATCCTTAAAGGGAAGGGGGGGGCAGTCACAAGTCGTGGTACACATCGGTACCAACGATATAGGTAAGAGAAGGGATGGGGATTTAAAACATGAATTTAGGGAGCTAGGGTTGAAGCTGATAGCCAGGACAAACCATGTTGTCATCTCTGGTTTGTTGCCGGTGCCACGTGCTAGTGAGGTGAGGAACAGGGAGAGAGTGCAGATAAACACGTGGCTACAGGGATGGTGTAGGAGGGAGGGTTTCAGTTACTTGGATAATTGGAGCACATTCTGGGGAAGGTGGGACCTGTACAGAGAGGATGGTTTGCACCTGAACCAGAGGGGCACCAATATCCTGGGAGGGAAATTTGCTACGGTTCTTCGGGGGTGTTTAAACTAATTTGTCAGGGGGCTGGGAAAACGAGCTGTGTTCCAGACGCCAGTGTCGAGAGTAGTGAGGTACCGAGGAGGGTATCAAGGCCACAGGAGTGTACCGGCAGACAGAAAGGTGGGTTGAAGTGTGTCTACTTCAATGCAAGGAGCATCCGGAATAAGGGAGGTGAACTTGGAGCGTGGATTGGTACTTGGGACTGCGATGTTGTGGCCATTACGGAGACATGGGTAGAACAGGGACAGGAATGGTTGTTGGAAGTTCCGGGGTATAGGTGTTTCAGTAAGAGTAGGGCAGGTGGTAAAAGAGGTGGAGGAGTAGCATTGTTAATCAAGGATAGTTTAAAGGCTGCAGAAAGGCAGTTTGAAGGGGATCTGCCTACTGAGGTAATGTGGGCCGAAGTTAGAAATAGGAAAGAAGCGGTCACATTGTTAGGAGTTTTCTATAGGCCCTCAAATAGTAATAGAGATGTGGAGGAAGAAATTGCAAAACAGATTATGGATAGGTGTTGAGGTCTCAGGGTAGTTGTCATGGGTCACTTTAACTTTCCAAATATTGATTGGAACCTCGATAGGTTCGGATGGGGCAGTTTTTGTACAGTGTGTGCAGGAGGGTTTCCTGACACAATATGTGGATAGGCCGACAAGAGGGGGGGGGGGGCACATTGGATTTGGTACTGGATAATGAACCGGGCCAAGTGTTAGATTTGTTTGTGGGAGAGCACTTTGGCGATAGTGACCACAATTCTTTCACTATTGCGGTGGAGAGGGAAAGGGCCATACGGCAGGGCAAGGTTTATAATTGGGGGAGGGGTAATTATGATGCAATTAGGCAAGAATTAGGGAGCATAAGATGGGAACAGGAACTGTCAGGGAAAGGCACAAATGAAAAGTGGAACTTGTTCAAGGAACAAATACTGCGTGTCCTTGATAGGCATGTCCCTGTCAGGCAGGGAGGAAATTTCCGTGTGAGGGAACCATGGTTCACAAAAGAGGTTGAATGCCTTGTCAAGAGGAAAAAGGAAGAGTATGTAAGGATGAGAAAACAAGGTTCAGTAGGGTCGCTTGAGGGTTACAAGGTAGCAAGGAATGAGCTGAAAAAAGGGCTTAGGAGAGCTAGGAGGGGGCATGAGAAGTCCTTGGTGGGTCGGATCAAGGAAAACGCCAAGGCTTTTTACTCTGGTGTGATCAATAAAAGAATGACCAGGATGAGGGTCAAGGACAGTAGTGGGAACTTGTGCATGGAGTCAGAAGAAATGGAGTTGAATGAATACTTTTCTTCAGTGTTCACAAAGGAGAGGCGCCATGTTTTTGAGGATGAGAGCGTGATTCAGGCGGGTAGGCTGGAGGAAGTAGATGTTCTGAGGAAGGATGTATTAGCAATTTTGAAAAACCTGAGGGTCGACAAGTCCCCTGAACCAGATGGGATATACCCAACGATTCTTTGGGAGGCAAGGGATGAAATTGCAGAGCCTTTTGCTTTGATCTTTGGGTCCTCGCTGTCCACGGGGATAGTGCCAGAGGACTGGAGAGTAACGAATATTGTTCCTCTGTTCAAGAAAGGGAATAGGAATGACCCTGGTAATTATAGGCCAGTTAGTCTTACTTCGGTGGTCGAGAAGATAATAGAAAAGGTCCTGAAGGATAGGATTTATGACCATTTGGAAAGAGACAGCTCAATCCGGAATAGTCAACACGGATTCGTGAAGGGTAGGTCTTGCCTCACAAATTTGATTGAATTCTTTGAGGAGGTAACTAATTGTGTAGATGAAGGTAGAGCAGTTGATGTCGTATAAATGGATTTTAGTAAGGCATTTGATAAGGTTCCCCATGGTCGGCTCATGAAGAAAGTAAGGAGGTGTGGGATAGGGGGAAATTTGGCCAATTGGATAAGTAACTGGCTATCACATAGAAGATGTGGTGGATGGAAAATGTTCAGACTGGAGACCAGTTATCAGCGGTGTACCACAGGGATCAGTGCTGGGTCCTCTGCTATTTGTGATTTTTATCAATGACTCGGAGGAGGGGGCTGAAGGGTGGATCAGTAAATTTGCTGATGACACCAAGATTGGTGGAGTAGTGGATGAGGTGGAGGGCTGTTGTAGGCTGCAAATCGACATTGATAGGATGCAGAGCTGGGCCGAAAAATGGCAGATGGAGTTTTCCCCTGATAAGTGCGAGGTGATTCATTTTGGTAGAAAAAATTTGAATGCGGATTACAGGGTCAACGGCAGGGTTCTGATGAATGTGGAGGAACAGAGAGATCTTGGGGTTCATGTCCACAGATCTCTGAAGGTTGCCACTCAAGTGGATAGAGCCGTGAAGAAGGCTTATAGTGTGTTCGCGTTTATTAACAGGGGGCTTGAGTTTGTGGGGTTAGGCTGCAACTATACATGACCCTAGTGAGACCACATTTGGAGTATTGTGTGCAGTTCTGGTCACGTCATTATAGGAAGAATGTGGAAGCATTGGAAAGGGTGCAAAGGAGATTCACCAGGATGCTGCCTGGTTTGCAGGATAGGTCTTATGAGGAAAGGTTGAGGGAGCTAGGGCTTTTCCCTTTGGAGCAGAGGAGGATGAGAGGCGACTTAATAGAGGTTTATAAGATAATGAGGGGGATAGATAGAGTGAACATTCAGAGACTATTTCCTCGGGTGGATGTAGCTGGTACAAGGGGGCATAACTAAAAGATTCAGGGTGGGAGATATAGGAGGTAGGTTCTTTACTCAGAGAGTGGTTAGCCTGTGGAATGGACTGCCTGCTGTGATAGTGGAGTCGGACACTTTAGGGACTTTCAAGCGGTTTTGGATAGGCACATGGAGCACACCAGAATGTCAGGGAGTGGGATAGCTTGATCTTGGTTTCGGACAATGCTCGGCACAACATCGAGGGCCGAAGGGCCTGTTCTGTGCTGTACTGTTCTATGTTCTCTGTTAAGACTTGGGAAACTGGGAAGGTTAGTGGCAATATATTGGGGACAGCCTAGAATAATAGAATTTACAGTGCAGAAGGGGGCCATTTGGCCCATCGAGTCTGCACCAGCCCTTGGAAAGAGCACCCGACTTAAGCCCACACCTCCACCCTATTCCCGTAACCCAGTAATCCCACCAAACCTTTTTGGACACTCAGGGTAATTTATCATGGCCAATCCACCTCGCCTGCACATCTGCTCTTATATTGTCTGCTGGGTAAGATCGGTGGTGAGCCTTTACCTTACTTACCCCACATTCTTTTCCTTGGACTTTCTGAATATATTTTAAGAATGGGACTTACAGCAAAGGCTTTCCATCAGCTTATGCAAATCCTCTAGTTTCCCATATCGGTAAAATGTCAGTCAGGCTATTACACAGACATGCTGTCTGAATAAATGTCAACTGGTGGAGGGAAATATTCCGGGTTGGTGACTACATATGCTACTGCTGTCAATTCGGCACTCTGAGTGCTCATTGCACTGGGTAAGTTCAATGCTGTTTCCTCTAGCACCTGTCTTTGATTTGATTCCCATATAAATGCCGCATCGTGTTTTTCTCACTCCGTCTTCAGCCATTAAGGATCTGGCGACAAATATGTTCGTGGGATTTTTGTATCTGTCTTTTGTTCGCTGGTTTCTACTGTGCCTATCGGCACTACCCTGACTTTCCTCTTTTGTTTTGGCACAAAAGGCCCTTTGGTACTGGTTGCTGCCATAAGCTGGCATTCATGCGGTTCGCCATTATAACTGATGTTGTCTGCAAGGAAAGTGTATGTTTTAGTTCTTTTAATGGTTGTGTCCTTCCCTTGTAACATTAAAATCCAGCGGGCTTTGTGATTCTGACTAATCATTCCATCTTTTATTCGTCCATCTAATAATAGTTGGTGAGGAGTGTGTTAAAATTCTTGGCAGTGTGGGTGAGCAGAGAGATCTCGGTGTCCATGTACATAGATCCCTGAAAGTTGCCACCCAGGTTGAGAGGGTTGTTAAGAAGGCGTACGGTGTGTTAGCTTTTATTGGTAGAGGGATTGAGTTTCGGAGCCATGAGGTCATGTTGCAGCTGTACAAAACTCTGGTGCGGCCGCATTTGGAGTATTGTGCAATTCTGGTCACCGCATCAGAGGAAGGATGTGGAAGCATTGGAAAGGGTGCAGAGGAGATTTACCAGAATGTTGCCTGGTATGGAGGGAAGATCTTATGAGGAAAGGCTGAGGGACTTGAGGCTGTTTTCATTAGAGAGAAGAAGGTTAAGAGGTGATTTAATTGAGGCATACAAGATGATCAGAGGATTGGATAGGGTGGACAGTGAGAACCTTTTTCCTCGGATGGTGATGTGTAGCATGAGGTGACATAGCTTTAAATTGAGGAGAGATAGATATAAGACAGATGTCAGAGGTAGGTTCTTTACTCCGAGTGTAGGAAGGGCATGGAATGCCCTGCCTGCAACAGTAGTGGACTCGCCAACACTAAGGGCATTCAAATGGTCATTGGATAGACATATGGACGATAAGGGAATAGTGTAGATGGGCTTTAGAGTGATTTCACAGGTCGGCACAACATCGAGGGCCGAAGGGCCTGTACTGCGCTGTAATGTTCTATGTTCTATGTTCTAAAATAGTTAATGGATTAAGGCCCATAACATAGGTAAAAATGCCGAACGCATCTTCCTTCCTAACAAGTATTTCCTCGAGCTTACCAGTCTGTTTCACATTGTCCTCTCCAACAATATGGTCCCTCTCATTTGTAAATACAGAAGAAAAGTACTTGTTCAAGACCTCTCCTATCTCTTCAGACTCAATACACAATCTCCCGCTACTGTCCTTGATCGGACCTGCCCTCGCTCTAGTCATTCTCATATTTCTCACATATGTGTAAAAGGCCTTGGGGTTTTCCTTGATCCTACCCGCCAAAGATTGTTCATGCCCTCTCTTAGCTCTCCTAATCCCTTTCTTCAGTTCCCTCCTGGCTATCTTGTATCCCTCCAGCGCCCTGTCTGAATCTTGTTTCCTCAGCCTTGCATAAGTCTCCTTTTTCGTCTTAGCAAGACATTCAACCTCTCTTGTCAACCATGGTTCCCTCACTCGACCATCTCTTCCCTGCCTGACAGGGACATACATATCAAGGACACGTAGTACCTGTTCCTTGAACAAGTTCCACATTTCACTTGTGTCCTTCCCTGACAGCCTATGTTCCCAACTTATGCACTTCAATTCTTGTCTGACAACATCGTATTTACCCTTCCCCCAATTGTAAACCTTGCCCTGTTGCACGCACCTATCCCTCTCCATTACTAAAGTGAAAGTCACAGAATTGTGGTCACTATCTCCAAAATGATCCCCCACTAACAAATCTATCACTTGCCCTGGTTCATTACCAAGCACCAAATCCAATATGGCCTCCCCTCTGGTCGGACAATCTACATACTGTGTTAGAAAAGCTTCCTGGACACACTGCACAAACACCACCCCATCCAAACTATTTGATCTAAAGAGTTTCCACTCAATGTTTGGGAAGTTAAAGTCACCCATGACTACTACCCTGTGACTTTTGCACCTTTCCAAAATCTGTTTCCCAATCTGTTCCTCCACATCTCTGCTACTATTGGGGGGCCGATAGAAAACTCCTAACAAGGTGACTGCTCCTTTCCTATTTCTGACTTCAACCCATACTACCTCAGTAGGCAGATACTCCTCGAACTGCCTTTCTGCAGATGTTATACTATCTCTAATTAACAATGCCACCCCCCACCTCTTTTACCACCCTCCCTAATCTTATTGAAACATCTATAACCAGGGACCTCCAATAACCATTTCTGCCCCTCTTCTATCCAAGTTTCCGTGATGGCCACCACATCGTAGTCCCAAGTACCGATCCATGCCTTAAGTTCACCCACCTTATTCCTGATGCTTCTTGCATTGAAGTATACACACTTCAACCCATCTCCGTGCCTGCAAGTACTCTCCTTTGTCAGTGTTCTCTTCCCCACTGCCTCACTACATGCTTTGGCGTTCTGAATATCGGCTAGCTTAGTTGCTGGACTACATATCCGGTTCCCATTCCCCTGCCAAATTAGTTTAAACCCTCTCGAAGAGTACTAGAAAGCCTCCCTCCCAGAATATTGGTGCCCCTCTGGTTCAGATGCAACCCGTCCTGCTTGTACAGGTCCCACCTTCCCCAGAATGTGCTCCAATTATCCAAATATCTGAAGCCCTTCCTCCTGCACCATTCCTGCAGCCACGTGTTTAGCTGCACTCTCTCCCTATTCCTAGCCTCGCTATCACGTGGCACCGGCAACAAACCAGAGATGACAACTCTGTCTGTCCTGGCTTTTAACTTCCAGCCTAACTCCCTAAACTCGTTTATTACCTCCACACCCCTTTTCCTACCTACGTCGTTGGTACCAGTGTGCACCACGACTTCTGGCTGCTCCCCCTCCCCCTTAAGGATCCTGAAGATACGATCCGAGACATCCCTGGCCCTGGCACCCAGGAGGCAACATACCTTCCGGGAGTCTCGCTCGCAACCACAGAATCTCCTATCTACTCCCCTAACCATTGAATCTCCTACTACTATTGCTTTTCTATTCTCCCCCCCTTCCCTTCTGAGCCCCAGAGCCAGACTCAGTGCCAGAGACCTGGCCGCTAGGGCCTTCCCCCGGTAGGTCATCCCCCCCAACAGCAGCCAAAATGGTATACTTGTTTTGAAGGGGAACAGCCACGAGGGATCCCTGCACTGTCTGCCTGTTTGTTTTCTTTCCCCTGGCTGTAACCCAGCTACTCTTGTCCTGTACCTTGGGTGTGGTTACTCCCTGTAACTCTTCTCGATCACCCCCTCTGCCTCCCGGATGATCCGGAGTTAATCCAGCTTCAGCTCCAGTTCCCTAACACGGTCTTTGAGGAGCTGGAGTTGGGTGCACTTCAAAGAACAAAGAACAAAGAAATGTACAGCACAGGAACAGGCCCTTCGGCCCTCCAAGCCCGTGCCGACCATGCTGCCCGACTAAACTACAATCTTCTACACTTCCTGGGTCCGTATCCCTCTATTCCCATCCTATTCATGTATTTGTCAAGATGCCCCTTAAATGTCACTATCGTCCCTGCTTCCACCACCTCCTCCGGTAGTGAGTTCCAGGCACCCACTACCCTCTGCGTAAAAAACTTGCCTCGTACATCTCCTCTAAACCTTGCCCCTCTCACCTTAAACCTATGCCCCCTAGTAATTGACCCCTCTACCCTGGGGAAAAGCCTCTGACTATCCACTCTGTCTATGCCCCTCATAATTTTGTATACCTCTATCAGGTCTCCCCTCAAACTCCTTCGTTCCAGTGAGAACAAACCGAGTTTATTCAACCGCTCCTCATAGCTAATGCCCTCCATACCAGGCAACATTCTGGTAAATCTCTTCTGCACCCTCTCTAAAGCCTCCACATCCTTCTGGTAGTGTGGCGACCAGAATTGAACACTATACTCCAAGTGTGGCCTAACTAAGGTTCTATACTTCCCACAGGTATAGTCAGCGGGGACACCGGTGGTATCCCTCACCACCCACATCCTACAGGAGGAGCATGCAACTGGCCTAGCCTCCATCACCTCTTACCTTACAGAATATAGCTGCCCTGTGGACCAACTGGACCTCCGTCCTCCGACTCTGCTCCCAGTCAGCTGCACTCTCTGTAAACTCCTGGCTCCCTTCTCGCTCTTTGCGGAAATGTAGGAAACAAAATGAAAGGAGCGCATTACTCCCTCCTCACCTAACTTCCTCAGTCACCAAACTCTCACTATAGCACTCAAATGCACCAAATTCAGCACTCCCAGAGAAAGAATCCAGGAAAAAGGGGCAAAAAGAAAGCCCGCTGGTGAGTTTGGTGAGGAGTTCAGGAAAGGTGGCGGGAGTAAGCTTGCCAAGTGGGGCCGCACCCATTACAGTGGAAAGGCTGGCTGAAGTGATGGCAGGGGAGTTCAAGTGGCTGTTTTTGAAACACTTTGATAAGCATCAAACAGAGATTATGACGTCTTTCAAGGAGTGGGTGAGTGAGACTCTTGCCCTAATGAAGGAGGCTCTGCAAAGATGTTGACAGTGCTGCGGGAGCAAGGAGAGGATTGAAGGGGATGAAGGAGGCATTGTCGCAGCACAGCGATCAGTTCACCTCGATGGGTGAGGAGCTGCGGAGGATGGTGGAGAGCAACAAAAGACTTAGAGCCAAAGTGAAGGACCGGTGAACAGGTCACATAAGCAAAATCTAAGCACCCCTTAGTGTTGGGTGGGATTGTTGGGTTGTGGGGATGGGGTGGGGGTGTGGACCTTGGGTGGGATGCTCTTTCCGGGGGCCGGTGCAGACTCGATGGGCCGAATGACCTCCTTCTGCACTGTAAATTCTATGATTCTAAGGATCGTGGGACTGCCCACGTGGGGCTGGAGGGCTGGAGCCTGCAGATTACTTTGCAGAGATGTTCACCAAGTTGATGGGGGAGGAGGAGACCCCTCCCTCTACGAGTAGGACAGGGCCCACCGGTCACTCTGGCCGAAAACAAAGGCGAATGAACCACCAAGAGCTGTGATCGTCTGCATCTACAGCTATCAGGAGAAGGAGAAAGTGCTGAGGTCGGCGAACCTGAAACAAAATGTAATGTGGGAAGGCAGTGGTATTTGTACATACCAGGATCTCAGGGCGGAGTTGGCGAGGAGGCGGGCTGCCTTTGGTCGGACAACGGCAGCATTGTATAAAAGCAACGTGAGGTTTCGGGTGGTCTACCGGCAAAGCTGAATGTCACATACAACTCCAGGGACTACTATTTTGAGACTGCGGAGGAGTTTGTGAGAGCTGAAGGACGAGGACTGAATTGAGTTTGGATTTCAATGATATTAGGCTTTTTGTTCTTGTTTACTTTTTTCTTCTTTCTGTATTGCTGTTTTTTCTCTTTAGCTGTTCTTTTTTAAGTGGTGGTTGTGTAGTCATGGTTTGGGGCATGTTGTTTGAGATTGTTGCTTTCGGGTTCAACGATTTATCATGTTTGGAAGGGTTGGGTGTGGGAAATGTTGATGTTGGTTTGCTTTTTCTATATGGGGAGGGGGCTCTGGCAAGGGCCACTGTGCCTGCACACGTAAGTTGGCAAGTGAATGGGAGCAAGGTAGGGGGAGGGGTCGCGGTCATTAGAATCTGTATGGATAATTTTTGATGGGCCTGGACGTTGTGAATGGTGGAGGGATGGGGATGATACTGGGAGAGGCGGTTCTGAGAGGAAGTTGCTGGAGGTGCCTGGGGATGGGGGCGGGACAGGTTGCTGATGGTGACTAGAGGTGGGGCTTGGTCCCGCCTGTCAGAGTAGCGGTTATGACCTTGGTCTGGGTGGTGACATGGTACATGACTGGGTTGGGGGGGACCGATGAAGGAAGCAAGAGTTTTCTCGCATCTGAAAAGTTTTAAAGCTGAGGTGGTGCTATTGCAGAAGACCCATTGAAGGGTGAAGGACCAGGTGAGGCTTTGGAAAGGTTGGGTGAGTCAGGTACACTCGGGCTTTGATAGTAGGGCCCAGGGGCTAGTGATACTGGTGGATAAGAGGGTGAGGTTCCAGATGGAGAAGGTGGCGTCAGATCAGGGGGATAGGAAATAGCAACGGATGCTTTGGAGGGGAGGTTGGTGGTGCAGTTTAGTGTGTGCTCCCCGAATTGGAGGTTTCTGCATTAGCGGAAGAGGGAGTATTTGTTTATTTTTTGCCAGTACATAATATGTAATTTGAGGGTACAAAGAACAAAGAACAAAGAAAATAGGAGCACAGGAACAGGTCCTTCGGCCCTCCCAGCCTGCGCTGATCCAGATTCTCTATCTAAACCTGTCGCCTATTTTCCAAGGATCTACTTCCCTCTGTTCCCTTCCTAGTCATATATCTGTCTAGATGCATCTTAAATGGTGTTATCGTGCCCGCCTCTACCACCTCCATTGGCAAAGCGTTCCAGGCACCCACCACCCTCTGCGTAAAAAACTTTCCACGCACATCTCCCTTAAACTTTCCCCCTCTCACCTTGAAATCATGACCCCTTGTCATTGACATCCCCACTCTTGGAAAAACTTGTTGCTGTCCATACCTCTCATAATTTTGTAGACCTCAATCAGGTCCCCCCTCAACCTCCGTATTTCCAATGAAAACAATCCTAATCTACTCAACCTTTCTTCATAGCTAGCACCCTCCATACCAGGCAACATCCTGGTGAACCTCCTCTGCACCCTCTCTAAAGCATCCACATCCTTCTGGTAATGTGGCGACCAAAACTGCACGCAGTATTCCAAATGTGGCCTAACCAAAGTCCTATACAATTGTAACATGACCTGCCGACTCTTGTACTCAATACCTGATCCGATGAAGGCAAGCATGCTGTATGCCTTCTTGACCACTCTATCGACCTGCATTCCCTCCTTCAGGGTACAATGGACCTGAACTTCCAGATCTCTCTGTACATCAATTTTCCCCAGGATTCTTCCATTGACCGTATAGTCCGCTCTTCAACTGGATCTTCCAAAATGCATCACCTCGCATTTCACTGAATTGAACTCCATCTGTCATTTCTCTGCCCAACTATATTTTGTTGTATTCTTTGACAGTCCCCCTCGCTATCTGCAACTCCACCAATCTTAGTATCATCTGCAAACTTGCTAATCAGACCACCTATACCTTCGTCCAGATCATTCGTCCACAAACAACAGTGGTCCGAGCATGGATCCCTGTGGAACACCACTAGTCACCCTTCTCCATTTTGAGACACTCCCTTCCACCACTACTCTCTGTCTCCTGTTGCTCAGCCAGTTCTTTATCCTTCTAGGTAGTACACCCTGAACCCCATGCGATTTCACTTTTTCCATCAACCTGCCATGGGAAACTTTATCAAACGCCTTACTGAAGTCCATGTATATGACAGCTACAGCCCTTCCCTCAACAATTAACTTTGTCACTTCCTCAAAGAATTCTATTAGGTTTGTAAGACATGACCTTCCCTGCCCAAAACCATGCTACCTATCACTGATAAGTCTATTTTCTTCCAAATGTGAATAGATCCTATCCCTCAGTATCTTCTCCAACAGTTTGCCTACCACTGACGTCAATCTCACAGGTCTACAATTCCCTGGATTATCCCTGCTACCGTTCTTAAACAAAGGGACAACATTAGCAATTCTCCAGTCCTCCGGGACCTCACCCGTGCTCAAGGATGCTGCAAAGATATCTATTAAGGCCCCAGCTATTTCGTCTCTCGCTGATCCCATCCCAAATCCTGGAGCCTTGTCCACCTTAATGCCTTTTAGAATACCCAAAACGTCCCCGTTCCTTATGCCGACTTGACCTAGAGTATTTAAACATCCATTCCTAACCTCAACATCCGTCATGTCCCTCTCCTTGGTGAATACCGAGGCAGAGTACTCATTAAGAATCTCACCCATTTCCTCTGACTCCACGCATAAATTCCCTCTTTTGTCTTTGAGTGGGCCAAGAAGTGAGGTAGATTTCTTTGTTATTGGAAAGGCCTTGTTCGTAGGGGTGAGCAATGTTGAATATTCTGCGACTGTTATCTCAGACCATGCAGGGCAGCACGGTGGCCTAGTGGTTAGCATTGCTGCCTCACAGTGCCGAGGTCCCAGGTTCGATCCTGGCTCTGGGACACTGCCTGTGTGGCATTTGCACATTCTCCCCGGGTTTGCGTGGGTTTCCCCCCCACAACCCAAAGACGTGCATTGTACGTGGATTGGCCACGCTAAATTGTCCCTTAATTGGAAAAAATGAATTGCGTACTCTAAATTTAAAAAAAAAAATCTCTGACCATGCTCCGCATTTGGTGGATGTAGTCCTGGGGAAGGGGCCAGTACGTAGGATGGCCTGGAGGTTGGATATGGGGTTAATGGCTGACCCAAACATGTGCACCAAAATGGGAAACGTGACTGAGGACTATGTAGGGTTTAATAGGACTGGGGAGGTTTCTCTGTCTGTGGTGTGGAAAGCGTTGAAAGCAGTAGTGAGGAGTGAGATCATCTTGTTTAAGGTTCAGGTGGACAGGGAGCAAGTGAGGAGTGACAGCGGTTGGTAGAGAAATATTGGAGGTGTATGGAAGGTATGCAGGGGATCCAACCCTGGATCGTTTTGAAGAGAGGTTACATTATTATATATCACCCCCACAGCCAGTGTTAAGACTAATTTTATTAACTCAGAGCATTTCGGTGCCACAGTGGTTAGCACTGCTGCCTCACAGCACCAAGGACCCGGGTTCAATTCCAACCTTGGGCAACTGTCTCTGTGGAGTTTGCACATTCTCCCCGTGTCTGCGTGGGTTTCCGAGAGGTGCTCCGGTTTCCTCCTACAGTCCAAAGATATGCAGGTTACTTGGATTGGTCATGCTAAATCGCTCCTTATGGTGGAGTTGCAGGAATAGGGTGGGGAATTGGGCCTAGTTGGGTCTTTCGAAAGGTCGGTGCAGAGTCGATTAACGAATGGCTTCCTTTTGCACTGTGATTCTATAATTTCCAACTATTTCTGGGCACAAGACCCACCTGTTCCCCACCTGTTCACATTAGCAATAGAACCTCTGGCTATTGCTTTCCTAGCTTCTCAGGAATGGTCAGGTATTGTTGAAGGGAAGAGAGAACATAGAGTTTTGATAAATGCGGGTGATTTATTATTATATATCTAACCTATGGAAATCTATGGATAAGATTATGAATATAGTGAAAAGATTTACTACCTTCTCTCGCTATAAATTGAATATAACAAAAAGTTAAATATTTCCTATAAATATCCTCGGGAAAGAAATAGATTTAAACACCCTTCTCTTTAAACTAGCCAAAAATAAATTTTAATATTTAGGTATTCAGGTGGCTCATGTCTCGGCCACAATGTATCAACATCCTACCAATTCTAAAATGGATCCACAGGATTTTAAATCATGGGTTAAGGGCAATTGTAAGATGGTCTGTGCGCTTTTCCTTTCTATCCCTCACTTCCCGCAGGTCACCGAAGTCGCTAAATAGTGACCTGTGTTTTCATGACCTGAGCCTTTTTAGGGTTAACTTTAGTCCCAAGAAGGTGAGAAAGCCAAGCAATTCAAATATATGAGATATAAATGTACCTCTCTTGTTTCGGTTTGGAAGAAAAGATTGTCTACATATTGCATGAAACAATTGGGTTTGGAGAAACTCACAAGTCGTTTTGCCAAGCAGTCAGCCTGATGTTGGTAGTGGGGAAAATTCTAGAGCCCATTCTAAAAGATTTAATAGCTGAAGACTTAGAAAACAGTAGCAGAATCAGACAGAGTCAACATGGATTTATGAAAGGGGAATAATGCTTGACAAATCTGCTGGAATTTTCAAGGATGTAACTTGATGAGGGAAATCCTTTGGATGTGGTTTATTTGGACTTTCAGGGGGCTTTAGAAAAGATTCCACATAAGAGATTAACATGTAAAGCAAAAGCGCATTGGTTTGGGGGTACTGTGTTAAGATGGATAGTGTTATAACCCACATGAGACATATCGGGTAGAAGCAATTAGTCTCCCCGTGAGCCTTGTTCAGTACGAGTTCCCCTGCTCAGAAGCAGGGAGCCCATGGACACTCTACTAACCTGTGATACAAAAGTTGGCCAGGTTTGGAACCAAGACCTCAGACCCGGCTGGGATCTGAAGAGTTTTGTACATATTATTACTTTGTATTAAAACTAGTTCCTCTTTATCCATTCACCTAGGACTTGTCTGTGGTCAATAAAGAGAGAAAACTGGTTGGCAGCCAGGAAACAAAGAGTAGGAATAAACAGGTATTTTTCCAAATTGCAGGTAGTGGCTTGTGCGGTGCTGCCGCAATCAGTGCAAGGAACCCAGCAATTCACAATATTTTTTTAATAATTTAAATGAGGGAGCAAAATGTAATATCTCCAAATTTGCAGATGAGACAAAGCTGGGTGGTCGGGTGAGCTGGAGGGAGGATGCAGAGATGCTTCAGTGTGATTTGGAAAAGTTGAGTGAGTGGACAAATGCATGGCAGTTGCTGTACAATGTGCATAAATGTGAGGTTATCCACTTTGGTAGCAAATACAGGAAGGCAGATTATTACTTCAGTGCCTACAGATTGAGAGTTCATATAAGTTCATGTAATTTACAGTGCAAAAGGAGGCCATTCGGCCCATCGCGTCCGTACCAGCTCTTGGAAAGAGCACCCTACCCAAGCCCACACCACCCTATCCCCATAACCCAGTAACCCCATTCAACCTACACTCAGGGCAATCTTTGCACAATAAGGGCAATTTAGCATGGCCAATCCACCTAACCTGCACATCTTTGGACTGTGGGAGGAAACCAGAGCACCCGGAGGAAACCCACGCACACACGGGGAGAACGTGCAGACTCCGCACAGACAGTGACCCAGCTGGGAATGGAACCTGGAACCCTGGAGCTGTGAAGCAATTGCGCTAACCACTATGCTACCGTGCTGCCCAGAGGTGCAACAAATCATGGGTGTTCTCGTACACCAGTCACTGAAGGTAAGGATACAGATGCAGCAGGCAGTAATGAAGGCAAATAGTATGTTGGCCTTCAAAACAAGATGATTTGAGTACAGGAGCAGAGATGACTTGCTGCAGTTATGCAGGGCCTTGGTGAGACCTCGAATATTTTGTGCAGTTTTGGTCTCCTTATTTGAGTTCTAGTTCAGAGAGAGTGGAAAGAACTGATTCCAGGGGTGGTAGGACTAACGTATGAGAAGTGTTTGAGTCTGTTAGGATTGTATTTGCTGGATTTCAGAAGAATGAGGAGGGATCCCATAGAAACCTATAAAATTCTAAAAGGACCAGACAGGGTGGAGGCAAGAAGGATGTTCCTGATGGTGCAGGTGTCCAGAACCAGGGATCACAGTTGAGGATATGAGGTAGACCATTTAGGATTGAGATGAGGAGAAATCTATTCATTCAGAGAGTGGGCGGCCTGTGGAATTCACTACCGCAGAAAGCAGTTGATGTCAAAATATTGTATATTGCCAAGAAGCAGTTAGATATAGCACCCGGGGCGAAGGGGATCAAAGGATACGGGGGAAGGCGTGGTTAGACTATTGAGCTGGATGATCAACCATGATCATTTTGAATTGTGGAGCAGGCCCGAAGTCCAAATGACCTACTCCTGCTCCTATTTTCTATTTTTGTTACGAAGACAATACCTTCTATCTGGCTAATATCTTCCTCTTCTTCTTCCGGCTCCTCTGTCTCGTGTTTGGGGTTTCAAACACACAATTATACAATTTAAGACAGTTTATTGCATAACAAAACATTGAATCACACCTAAATTGACCTCAACCCAAATATTTCTGGGGTTAATTTTTCTGTTGACATTTCCCATTTCTTTCTTCCTGCCATAATTGTCAAAGGTAATTCTGTTCTTGTTATTTTTAGTTATAAATCTTCTTTCGTGTTAATGCTTGTAGCCTGACCACGCAATCTTCCCGTTAATGGGCTAGATTCTCCATCCTGCGTCGCTGGTAACAGAGTTCCCGATGTGGCAGAGAATCCAAAGTCGGGAAAAAACAGGATTGCGTTATTTCCGATGCTCCGGTCCCCGATGGCGCCGGTATCAAGGCCAGCGCCAGGGGGAGGTTGCAAATAGGTCATCAAGACTCATTTGCATCCTATTAATGGCTGGCACCATATTCTCTAGGCCCTTGTGATTCTCCAGTCCTCTGAGCCAGGATTCACGTGGGCGGGAATTGGTGCAGGTTCTGCCAAGTGTGTACCTGACGCGATGGGCTTCACGGTGAGTCATAGTGGTAACTCTTTAAGGTTTCTCCCAAAGTCCATCGAAGGGCAAGTCACCCCCCATAATGCAAGATCTGCCCACCCCCACCAGAAGCTCCCACTGCCCCACCTCTCCAGAGATATCTTAATTAAAGAGACCCCAGAGACCTCTGAATAAAACGGATCCCCACCTGAGACCCAGTAAATAAAGAGACATCCCAGAGACCCCCTCAATAAAAAGACCCCCAAAATTAGGAGCACGTCCCAGAGACCCCTAATTAAAGGGGGGGCCCCAAAGAGAACCCCAAAATAAAGAGACTCCCAGAGACCCCCTTAAAATAGAGACTCCTGGAGAGACTTCCTAATTATAGAGACCCCTTAAAGAGCCCCCAAAAGGTAGACCCCTGTCTGGAAGCCCCCCAGAAGAGAGAACCTTGTCTTGACGCCCTCCAGAAGAGAGACCCTTGTGTGGAAGTTAGAAAGCAGACAGAAGCAGCGAACACATTTTACTTTAAAACTCACCTGGGCAATACACCTGCTGGCTCAGGCACAGGAAGAAGCACCTGCTAATTCCTGGAAAGAGAAAACCAGTCAGCTGAGTTTGTGTCTCTTCAGACCATTGATCTGCAAGTCATTAATTCATTTCTCTTTGATATTACAAAGAACAAACAAAGAACAAAGAAATGTACAGCACAGGAACAGGCCCTTCGGCCCTCCAAGCCCGTGCCGACCATACTGCCCGACTAAACTACAATCTTCTACACTTCCTGGGTCCGTATCCTTCTATTCCCATCTTATTCATATATTTGTCAAGATGCCCCTTAAATGTCCCTATCGTCCCTGCTTCCACTACCTCCTCCGGTAGCGTGTTCCAGGTACCCACTACCCTCTGCGTAAAAAACTTGCCTCGTACATCTACTCCAAACCTTGCCCCTCTCACCTTAAACCTATGCCCCCTAGTAATTGACCCCTCTACCCTGGGGAAAAGCCTCTGACTATCCACTCTGTCTATGCCCCTCATAATTTTGTATACCTCTATCAGGTCGCCCCTCAACCTCCTTCGTTCCAGTGAGAACAAGCCGAGCTTATTCAACCGCTCCTCATAGCTTATGCCCTCCATACCAGGCAACATTCTGGTAAATCTCTTCTGCACCCTCTCTAAAGCCTCCACATCCTTCTGGTAGTGTGACGACCAGAATTGAACACTATACTCCAAGTGTGGCCTAACTAAGGTTCTATACAGCTGCAACATGACTTGCCAATTCTTATACTCAATGCCCTGGCCAATGAAGGCAAGCATGCCGTATGCCTTCTTGACTACCTTCTCCACCTGTGTTGCCCCTTTCAATGACCTGTGGACCTGTACTCCTAGATCTCTTTGACTTTCAATACTCTTGAGGGTTCTACCATTCACTGTAAAGAAGGCAGAGGGTATAAAGGAAACTTTAAATTATAGAATCTTAACCTGTCGAACCACGCCAAGTTTGGGGGAAGCTTAGTTGATGAATCAAGTCCTGGCGCAATACGACAAGTTATAAGATTTGTACTATTTGTAGACTGTGTTAAGTTAGTTCGATTCCTTGTATTATTCGACCCCCAAAAGACATAAACTAAAATGGAGACTAGAATTAAAGGCAAAAACTGACTAAACTAACAGAAAGACAAAACTTAAGCTACAAAGACAATACTCACAAAGACAACAAAAACCCCAACCTAACCTAACCTAACCTAACCCAACCTAACCTAACAAAGACAATAAAACCTAACCCAACCTAACCCAACCCAACCTAAAATGGCCGGGAGAAACTTTTTCAGTTATACACTTTCATATCTGTCTTAAATCGTCTAATTACACCCCAATATAATCCTAATTGGTTTGGGTTAGACTCAGACACATTTGATTTGATGGCAAGCCGTCCATCTTCAATGTGCAACATCAGCTTTTCTGACCTAGCTGTTATCTGCATTGTGAACAATGGTGCTGTGTATTCAATCCCTTGACCTTGACAATTAGCACAAGACAGTGTCATTATCTTGAAAATATGCATTTGCCAGAACAACGGACTTCAGTAAAAGTGAATTATGCTGTATAAATGGGTATTTAAAACTGGGGCTCAACATTTATGCTTAAACAGCTATCTTTTACCTATACTAGTTGTATTTGAAATACTTGGCTTCTACAGTCGGCCCTTTGATAAATCGAAAAATTGAGATATATCAGAAAATACATCATTAATGCGATAGGATAGGTAAAAGCGCAAAGAATCATTGCAGTTTTAAAGAATAAAATGGAATTAACATTACAACAGGCATTTCAAAATAATTATTATAATTAATAAATTAATCAAATTTGATCACATTGGTAATTAATAATAACTTCTTGTAAAATGATTATACAATAAAAGTTGAACATATGATCTAGTAATAAATGGTAAAATGATTATCAAAATTGATGTCAAGTCTTTGACATCTTCTGGATTATACACAAAAGCTTGTTGAAAGGGTTAATTTTCTTGCAGAGACAAAAAGAGGCGTATAGCTTGGAATGATGCCATTCGCATCTTTAAACTTTTTTTTGTCACTCAAATGGACTGGGAGTAAAAGTTGGATTGCTGCCAAATTCCCGTTATCAAATTTCTTTGAACAATCTGTTCTTTTGGCTTTTAATCAAAGATTGTTGGGTTTTTTTTTAAACCAGCTTCCACATTGTTTGAAGTTTTAATTTCCAGGCTAATTCCAAACATTTATTTTAAAATATCAAATACAATAACTTATTAAATATATAACTGAACCAATCTTGTGCTGTATCTTGATTTTCTGTAGATAAATTTGCCGATTCTGTTAAAGGAAACACAGCTAACAAGATATGTTAATTTCTTTAAATTAATAAAGCAACGTTCAGAATGACAGTTTTCTTAAGTTGACAGTTCTTGGCAACTTTTTAGCGATACATTGAGGGTTCTTTAGCTGCTTTGATGGCAGCCGTTCTCTTCTGAGTAAGTTCCCTTTTTCGTTTGGAAATTTTCTGTCCCAAGTAAACATCTTTCTGGGCAATTTGTGCTTTGTGAAAGCTAGCTTTGCGACTGTTAGTATTGAGGTGGTTCAAGACCATCCGTAAATCTTTGTCATGATCATCTTTATTGATAGAGGTTATCAGAACATCATCTTCATATTGGATAATGGTGGAAGGCCGAACAGGCAGTTGCCTGAGATGATTCTGTAAAGCCATGTGGTAAACAGTTGGGCTATTATGATACTATTGTTGATTAACTGTAATAGCAAACCATGGTTGTAGTTGCTTAGCCAGTGTTGCTGACCAGAAGCCAAACTGGGTGTGTCTTGTTGGTACGTGTTACATGGTTGACCATGAGGTGGAAATGTATTGTAGTGAACATTGTCTACTTCATTATCATCTCTCGAATCCATCCGTTGTTTTTGATAGCATTTTGCCATCCAGTGTCCTACTCTACCACAGAAAAGACATTGTGGTATTTCCTTACGTGATTTTAATGGAGCAAGGGTACATGTTTGCTCTAGCGCTGGTGGTGAAATTGTAGTTACTGCTGATATTCCTGCAGGTGCTGCAACAGCCGCCGCTGGAGCAGCAGGTAACATGGGCTGGATTTGAGCAACAGGCTGCATTTGAGCAGCTGCAGTGTTAAAAGTTGCCTGATTGTGCAAACCACGATCTATCTGAATGCATCGGTCAACTATGTCTCGGTATGTGCCAGCTGTGGCCCAAGCTGGTAAAACCAAATTCAAGGCAGCAGAAACTCCAGGTTTAACACCGGCTATAAAAGCCGTTTTTAATGGACTTAAAGTGCTTGCATCCCATGTGTCATTTTCCTGGTCGAGTGTCATCCCTGAATATTCCATCCAAGTATGTAAAAATCTTTCCTCAAAATCCTGAATATCTTCATCATTTTTTTGAATGCAAGCTGTGATCTTAGACCAATTGGTCCTCGGGGGACGGAATTTTAATAGCCAATTCTTGATTGTTAGCCAACCAGCTTCTAAATTTTGCAAATCGTCTCCAAGGGCAACTTCTACTTCATTTCTAAGGGTTGAACTTATACGAGTACCTAGCATGATAGTCAGAATTTGTACTCCATCAAGTGGGTGGAGACTGTAAATGGCTTGTAATCTGTGAATTCCATCCCATGTAGTCATACTACCCTTTTTAGGGTGTGGAAGACCCTTGGACCATTCGTCAATTTTAGAAGGATCAATTTGTTCATGAACCCATTGGTGGTCAAATATGTTTCTAGTGATAGTTTCACCATCTTCTTCTATTTTTTTGCTTCCAACTCTAACCCGTTTGCGTTTTAAAGGGGCTAGTCGAATTGCTTTAGTATTTTGTATTGTAGGAACACTATCTTCGTCTGATTCATCCGACAGAGAAAATGATTTATTTTTAACAATTGATCTCGGCTGTGCAATTGCCGATTGTGCCACTAGGTGGGTGGCTTGGACTGCTTTCTGAGTTTGTTCAATCTTTTGTACAGAAAGCATGTTTGTCAAAGATTTACAATGTTCAGTCACGCTGGTTATATTTCTTTCTAAAACACATCTTTCTTTCACTAACTTGCAATTTTCAAGTTCAATTCGCTCAGTTTTTAATTGCAATTGTCGGTATTTTGACTCCACTTCAAAGACTTGATTTTGGAATTCTGTTATTTGAAAAGATAACTGCTGGAGTTCAGAGGTTTTGTTTTGCAAATCTGTTTTAATTTCATCATGATGCTCAAGTTTGGATTTTGCAACTCGTAAATCTGTTTTAATTTCATCATAATGCTCAAGTTTGGATTTTGCAACTTGCAAACCTGTTTTAATTTCATCAGAATGCTCAAGTTTGGATTTTGCATCTTGCAGTTCTGTTTCAAGTTTGGATTTTGCATCTTGCAATTCTGTTTTAATTTCATCATAATGCTCAAGTTTGGATTTTGCAACTTGCAAATCTGTTTCAAGTTTGGATTTTGCAACTTGCAAACCTGTTTTAATTTCATCATAATGCTCAAGTTTGGATTTTGCATCTTGCAGTTCTGTTTCAAGTTTGGATTTTGCATCTTGCAATTCTGTTTTAATTTCATCATAATGCTCAAGTTTGGATTTTGCAACTTGCAATTCTGTTTCAAGTTTGGATTTTGCATCTTGCAATTCTGTTTTAATTTCATCAGAATGCTCAAGTTTGGATTTTGCATCTTGCAAATCTGTTTCAAGTTTGGATTTTGCATCTTGCAATTCTGTTTTAATTTCATCAGAATGCTCAAGTTTGGATTTTGCATCTTGCAAATCTGTTTCAAGTTTGGATTTTGCATCTTGCAATTCTGTTTTAATTTCATCAGAATGCTCAAGTTTGGATTTTGCATCTTGCAAATCTGTTTCAAGTTTGGATTTTGCATCTTGCAATTCTGTTTTAATTTCATCAGAATGCTCAAGTTTGGATTTTGCATCTTGCAAATCTGTTTCAAGTTTGGATTTTGCATCTTGCAATTCTTCAACAACTGTAATTAATTGTTTTTTAGTAGACCTATACTCATCATCACTTCGTTCAGTATTTAATTGCAGCTGTTGGTATTTTGACTCCATTTTAAAAACTTGATTTTGGAATTCTGACTCCACTTCAAAAACTTGATTTTGAAATTCTGCGATTTGAACATTTAACTGCTGGAGTTCAGAGGTTTTATTTTGCAAATCTGTTCTAATTTCATCATAATGCTCAAGTTTGGATTTTGCATCTTGCAAATCTTCAAGAACAGCACTTAGTTGGTCTTTAGTGGACTGAAGCTGATGATCACTTTTATTTTTAACAATGATCTCTTGCTGACTGTGTATCTGTCCCGTAATTACCAGGGACCATTTTACACGTTCTGCACCGTGTAATCGTGTGCATTTTCCCCATGCTCTCTTGATATTATTGAAGGACCACTGTCCTCTGGGGATATCATACTTTGATTCAATTTTTTTTGAGGTTTCACATAGGTTAAAATGTCTACGAGTGAAAGATCTACAATCCCCCAACATATCTTCAACAGAAACATCTGGTATTCCAGCACCCCCCTTGGATGTAGTGGGGAGTAATTTTCTGTCTGCTAAAGGCTCTGAATCTACACTTTGATTAGGATCAGCCATAACTTTTCTTGATCGCTGACTGACGTTTTATTTTAGTTACTGCAGTGACTCATCTTCCAGTCACGTCTGATAGTCTGACCGACCGACTGGCACTTGATTTATTTAACAGTCTATAAAAAATGTTCTTTTCAAGGGTCGAAGTACTGATTGATGCGGCTTTAAGACTTTTAATGGGTGAAAAAGATATTTCTTACCCCAGTCTAGCCGTGGGTTCCGGCTGTCTTCTGGGCCTCCTCCGATTATCTCCGAAGCTTCCCGAAGGTTCCCGACCTCCTCCGATTATCTTCGAAGCTTTCCGTCGTCACCTGGGCCTCCGAAGGTCGTCCTCAGTACTCCCCCCCTGACTGCCGACTACGCCAATTAAAGGAAACTTTAAATTATAGAATCTTAACCTGTCGAACCACGCCAAGTTTGGGGGAAGCTTAGTTGATGAATCAAGTCCTGGCGCAATACGACAAGTTATAAGATTTGTACTATTTGTAGACTGTGTTAAGTTAGTTCGATTCCTTGTATTATTCGACTGTGTAAAGTTGAAGGAATTTATATCATCTCTGCTATTCGGTTATCAGTAGCACTTTGCGAATACTGGAACTCAGCAGAAATTTGCAGTATAAACTCCTCAGGTGCCAAAAAGAATTGTTTTATTTGTAGTCGCTTGATTACAATTTGAAAGTCATTTAAAAGGCAATTCGTAGACAATTCGAAGCTTTCAGAGAATTACAGACATTATCTTTCTTTGCTTAGGCAGACAGCTCGAAAAGTAACTTTTTAAAGGTCAAAGTCTGGCAATGAAACATGAAGAGAGAGAGAAAGCTAATCTTCAGCTAAACTCAAACTCAAAGTCAAAAGTGGACTAACATCACTGGCACAGACTGTTAAACTGACAACCCCCAAAAGACATAAACTAAAATGGAGACTAGAATTAAAGGCAAAAACTGACTAAACTAACAGAAAGACAAAACTTAAGCTACAAAGACAATACTCACAAAGACAACAAAAACCCCAACCTAACCTAACCTAACCTAACCCAACCTAACCTAACAAAGACAATAAAACCTAACCCAACCTAACCCAACCCAACCTAAAATGGCCGGGAGAAACTTTTTCAGTTATACACTTTCATATCTGTCTTAAATCGTCTAATTACACCCCAATATAATCCTAATTGGTTTGGGTTAGACTCAGACACATTTGATTTGATGGCAAGCCGTCCATCTTCAATGTGCAACATCAGCTTTTCTGACCTAGCTGTTATCTGCATTGTGAACAATGGTGCTGTGTATTCAATCCCTTGACCTTGACAATTAGCACAAGACAGTGTCATTATCTTGAAAATATGCATTTGCCAGAACAACGGACTTCAGTAAAAGTGAATTATGCTGTATAAATGGGTATTTAAAACTGGGGTTCAACATTTATGCTTAAACAGCTATCTTTTACCTATACTAGTTGTATTTGAAATACTTGGCTTCTACAGTGTAGCAATGGAGGGATGCTTTTCTAATTGGAGGGCTGTGACCAGTGGTGTTCCACAGGGATCAGTGCTGGGACCTTTGCTCTTTGTCGTATATATAAATGATTTGGAGGAAAATGTAACTGGTCTGATTAGTAAGTTTGCAGACGACACAAAGGTTGGTGGAATTGCGGATAGCGTTTTTATATTGATTTTATTTGGCTGTGATTGATAACTTCCACACACACACGGCTGTCAGCATTGTTCTATTCATCTCCCTTCAGGGCAATTTTTATGAATATCGACCTTTGATAGACAGCTCCTGGACAACATCAAACAGAGTTAAGTTCCTTCTGTTAGTTACACTGCTGACTACTTTGAAGTCACCCCAGTGTGAAGGAAGATGAATGGAAAACACTGGACTGCTTTTTAACTTCCAGACAGGGTTCATCCTTTGGGGGGCTTCCAGTCAGGGGTCATCTTCTGGGGAGGGGGGCTCTTTATTTAGGGGGTCTCTGTGGCATCTGTTTATTTAGGAGGTCTCTGGGGGGGTATCTTTAATTAAGGGTCCCTGGTGGGGCAAGGTGCGGTGGTCGGGGGTTAGGTCATCCTTGTACCTGGAGGGCAGGAGTGGGCTGGCTGAATTGTGCTGAGGGAAGGGAGGGGTTGGGTATGCTGAATTGCTTTGCTGAATTGGTAGCTGATAGCTGCAGGACCTCTCTATTGGGCCACCTGCTCAAACTGGCAGCCCGATAGCAGGATTCCCTAGGGAATCCCTCGCAATCCCCACCATGCAAAAATGTGCATGGCTGAAGATTGAGAATCAAAAGGACAAAGAGAACAAAGAACAATATGGCACAGGAACAGGCCCTTCGGCCCTCCAAGCCTATACTGGCCATGACACTACCCTTGGCCAAATCCCTCAGCACTTCCTAGTGCTAAGTCCTCCTCTACCCATCTTATCATTGTATTTGACAAGATGCCTTTTGAATGCCATTAATGTATCTGCTTCCACAACCTCCCCTGGCAACGCATTCCAGGCACTCATCACCCTCTGTGTAAAAAACGTGTCTTGCACATCTTCTCTAAACCTTGCCCACGGACCTTAAATCTATGCCCCCTGGTGACTGACCCCTCCACCCTGGGAAAGAGTGTCTGCCCACCCGCTCTATCCATGCCCCTCATAATCTTGTAGACCTCTATCAGGTCACACCTCAACCTCTGTCAATCTAATCATAGAATCATAGAATTTACAGTGCAGAAGGAGGCCATTCGGCTCATCAAGTCTGCACCTGACCAATCCACCTAACCCGCACATCTTTGGACTGTGGAAGGGAACCGGAGCATCAGAGGAAACACACAGGAGAGAGCATGCAGACTCCGCACAGACAGTGACCCAAGCCAGGAAACAAACCTGGGACCCTGGAGCTGTGAAGTAACTGTGCTAACCACTGTGCTACCGTGCTGCCCTAATGAAAATAGTCTGAGTCTATTCAGCCTCTCCGCATAGCTAACACCCTGCAGACCAGGCAACAACCTGGTAAACCTCCTCTGCACCCTCTCCAAATCCTTCACATCCTTCTAGTAGTGTGGCGACCAGAATTGTGCGCAATATTCCAAGTGCGGCCTTACCTCGGTTCTATAAAACTGTAACTTCCCACTCAATGCCCCATCCAATGAAGGTAAGAATTCCTTTTGTTTTCTTGACTACCTTGTCCACTAGAGTTGCCACTTTCAAAGATTGGTTGGCTGCACCCTCAGATCTCTCTGACTTTCTATATTCCTATGTTTATCATTTATTGTATATTTTCCCACTGTTGTAGACTTACCAAAATGCATTACCTCATATTTGTCTGGATTAAACTCCATTTGCCATTTCTCTGCCCAAGTCTCCAACCTATCCTCTGCTGTATCCTCTGACAATCCTCAACACTATCTGCCACTCCACAAATATTGGTGTCATCTACGAACTTACTAATCAGAGCAGCTACATTTTCCTCCAAATCGTTTATGTACACTACAAACAACAGAGGCCCCAGCACAGATCCCTGTGGAGCACCACTAGTTGCAACCTTACATTCAGAAAAACACCCTTCCACTGCTACCCTTTGCCTTCAGTGACCGAGCCAGTTCTGTATCCACCTTGCCACCTCATTTCTGATCCAGTGTTACTTCACCTTTTGTACGTGTCTGCCATGAGGCACCTTGCCATAGGCTTTACTGAAGTCCATGTAAACAACCTCCACCACCCTCCCCTCATCAATCATATTTGTTACCTCCTCAAAAAACTCGATCAGGTTCGTGAGGCATGACCTCCCTTTCACAAAACCATGCTGTCTATCGCTAATGAGTCTGTTTGTTTCCAAATGAGTATACATCCAGTCCCTGAGAATTCTCTCCAATATTTTACCTACTACTGACCTGAGGCTCACTGGCCTCTCGTTTCTGGATTATCCCAGCTACCTTTCTTAAACAGCGGTATCACATGAGCTATTCTCCAGTCCTCTGGGGCCTCACCTGCAGCCAATGAGGATACAAGGCCCCAGCAATTTCCTCCCTGGCTACCCTCAGTAATCTTTCCAGCGTGAGTGCAAATCAGGTGCAATTCAGTTCCTAAACAGAGAACCTTGCCCATCATTGTGTCTTCCATAGTCTGTTTTATTGCTGATTGGTCCATTTCATCATGAATTGTCGGAAAGGAATAATTGCTCAGAAACATTTCAGAGCCTCTGATATTTATTCCAGCAGGTTGTGTCTTTCTGCAAATTTAACTCCTATCAAAACCAGAAGCCTATCCTTATTTAACTTCAGCACAGTCCAATAAATTAAATGCCAGCATGGATTGAGTAATTTCTGATCGGAATATTTTCAGCCATGTATGCAATCTGCTACATACCATTTTGTACTTTTCAATGGCGGTATCCTCTGACTTTCTAAATTTGTCAAAATCTGACCAAGCCTCATAAGCACTTAATAAGTAATTCTTTTTGTAAATCTTATCCATGAAGGTTAATAATGTTTCCAAACTTTCATATGAGTTTAAATGCTCCGGCTCCAATTCTGAAAAAACTTTCAGCTGGATTCTCCATTCCTGAGACTAACGGCGCGATTCTCTGGCCTCGTTACACTTGCACTCAAGCATAATGAGGCCAGTGAATGGCGGGAGAGGCCAAAAACGGGAACCGCACCAGGCGTAAAAAGGTTTGCGAAGCAACCGGCTGTTGTGTTCTTTGTGTTGCTAAATCCAGGCTAGTTAGCATAGTGTTCACAAGGACCACAGAATAGCTTTAACTTGAACAAAGCGATAAATTTATTAACACTACTAATTTGGATTTGACTATTAAGAATATACAGTTGGTTGTTAACATAGAAACTGCATTCATCTCCAACTAATCTTAATACTGGTATGAAACATGATCTGCCCTTTACCCACACTAATGACTCTCTCTAGAGAACTCCTTCACTTCTTCTCCCCCCCCAAAGCTTAGCATCAATGCCTAATATATTTGTAGCTGTAGCTCCCTTTAGTGGCTACTCTAGACATTTCATTAACCCTTGCATTTCTTACAATACCACATCCGCCTTCCTTCGTAAAAGAAAATTATTACAACTTAGGTTGTGATATTTTTCTTCAGCATTGTATATTTTGTGTGAGCATTACTATTCCCCAGTATTTATCATAAACCTGCTAACAGTTTATACATTCATTTGTAAATAATTTACATCACTTAGTTGATTAAATTATCAATTAAACAGTCATCACAAATTAAGTCTTTCAGGCAGTTTTCTTTTCCTGGTTAATCTTTGTAGCGCACAAAGACTCCGAGAGACGAATAGAGTGAAGTCGATGAGGCTTTATTAAGCGTGACTGATTCCCCCGCAGTTCGGTAGTAGACTGCCTGCGGGGGAGGACTCCCGGTGCTTATACTCCGCCTTCAGGGCGGAGCTAGAGGTCAACGTCCAACCAGGACCCGGGATCTGTCAGCCAATGACATCATGGCTTCACAGTCCCACATGACCCCTAATGCATACTACCACATTCACCCCTTGTTAAAAATGAACCCGGCGGGGTGATGCTTCGCATGGTGGTAAGGGTTTACAAGGCTGGTCCTGGGAGGAAAACTTTCACATGTTATAATAGTATGTACAAGGTTTTTTTTTGTTTTGTTTCAAACTATTTACAGTAATCGTCAGGAAAAGACAAAATGTTCTCGTTAAAAGTCCACAAAGTCCACGTTGTGCTGTTAGATCAACGCCACGAGTCGGTCGGGCGGTCTGGTCGTCCGTGTCGATCGCCTCAGCCCCGGTGGTGGTGGTGGTGCTTGTTTCGGTGTTGTCTTCTCCGGGAGCCTTGCGGTTTCAGCTTGGGCTTCATTCCTGGTCGGGCCTGGGAGGAGGACTGTTCCTCCTGGGAAGGGGGCGGTCGCGGGGTGCGGCGGTGGCAGGAAGAGGGGGGGGTTGGGTGATTGGTGTCGGGGGTGTGTGTGTGTTGCCGGCGGGCGCCAGATCTCGCAGAGAGACCGTGTCCTGTCGGCCGTTGGGGTACTCCACGTAAGCGTACTGCGGGTTTGCGTGAAGGAGGTGAACCCTTTCGACCAACGGGTCCGACTTGTGCGCCCGCACGTGCTTTCGGAGCAAGATGGGTCCTGGGGCCGCCAGCCAGGTCGGCAGCGACGTTCCAGAGGAGGACTTCCTGGGGAAGACAAGGAGGCGCTCATGAGGCGTTTGGTTAGTGCTAGTACACAGTAGTGACCGGATGGAGTGGAGGGCGTCCGGAAGGACCTTCTGCCACCGTGAAACTGGGAGGTCCCTGGACCGTAGGGCCAGTAGGACGGTCTTCCAGACCGTGCCGTTCTCCCTCTCTACTTGCCCGTTCCCCCGGGGGTTCTAGCTGGTAGTCCTGCTCGAGGCTATCCCGTTGCTGAGCAGGAACTGGCGCAGCTCGTCACTCATGAAGGAGGACCCCCTGTCGCTGTGGACGTATGCGGGGCAACCGAACAGTGTGAATATGGTGTTCAGGGCTTTAATGACTGTGGCCGCGGTCATGTCAGAACAGGGGATGGCGAATGGGAAGCGGGAGTACTCGTCCACCACAGTAAGGAAGTATATGTTGCGGTCGGTGGAGGGGAGGGGTCCTTTGAAATCCAGACTAAGGCGTTCAAAGGGACGGGAAGCCTTAATCAGGTGCGCACCATCCGGCCTGAAAAAATGCGGTTTGCACTCTGCGCAGATGTGGCAGTTCCTTGTGACTGTACGGACCTCCTCTAAGGAGTATGGGAGGTTGCGGGACTTGATAAAGTGGTAAATCCGAGTGACCCCCGGATGGCAGAGGTCCTCGTGGAGGGTTTGGAGGCGGTTAATTTGTGCGTTGGCACATGTGCAGCGGGATAGGGCATCGGATGGCTCGTTCAGCTTTCCGGGAGGATACAAGATCTCGTAGTTGAAGGTGGAGAGCTCGATCCTCCACCTTAAGATCTTGTCGTTTTTGATTTTGCCCCTCTGTGCATTATCGAACATGAAGGCTACCGACCGTTGGTCCGTGAGGAGAGTGAATCTCCTGCCGGCCAGGTAATGCCTCCAATGTCGCACAGCTTCCACTATGGCTTGGGCTTCCTTTTCCACTGAGGAGTGGCGGATTTCTGAAGCGTGGAGGGTTCGGGAGAAAAAGGCCACGGGTCTGCCCGCTTGGTTAAGGGTGGCCGCTAGAGCTACGTCGGAGGCGTCGCTCTCGACCTGGAAGGGGAGGGACTCGTCGATGGCGCGCATCGTGGCCTTTGCGATATCCGCTTTGATGCGGCTGAAGGCCTGGCAAGCCTCTGTCGACAGAGGGAAGGTCGTGGTCTGTATTAGGGGGCGGGCCTTGTCTGCGTACTGGGGGACCCACTGGGCGTAGTATGAAAAAAACCCCAGGCAGCGTTTCAGGGCTTTTGAGCAGTGCGGGAGGGGAAATTCCATGAGGGCGCGCATACGTTCGGGGTCGGGGCCTATTATCCCATTGCGCACTACGTAGCCCAGGATGGCTAGCCGGTTGGTGCTAAAAACGCACTTGTCCTCGTTGTACGTGAGGTTCAAGGTTTTAGCGGTCTGGAGGAATTTTTGGAGGTTGGCGTCGTGGTCCTGCTGATCGTGGCCGCAGGTGGTTACATTGTCGAGATACGGGAACGTGGCCCGCAACCCGTGTTGATCAACCATTCGGTCCATCTCTCGTTGGAAGACCGAGACCCCGTTTGTGACGCCAAATGGGACCCTTAGGAAATGGTATAATCGCCCGTCTGCCTCGAAGGCTGTGTACTTGCGGTCACTTGGGCAGATGGGGAGCTGATGGTAGGCGGACTTGAGGTCCACAGTTGAGAAGACTTTATATTGGGCAATCCGATTGACCATGTCGGATATGCGGGGGAGAGGGTACGCGTCTAGTTGTGTGTACCTGTTGATGGTCTGGCTATAGTCTATGACCATCCTTTGCTTCTCCCCTGTCTTTACTACTACCACCTGTGCTCTCCAGGGACTATTGCTGGCCTGGATTATGCCTTCCTTTAGTAGCCGCTGGACTTCGGACCGAATGAAGGTCCGGTCCTGGGCGCTGTACCGTCTGCTCCTAGTGGCGACGGGTTTGCAATCCGGGGTGAGGTTTGCAAACAAGGACGGGGGTTGCACCTTGAGGGTTGCGAGGCCGCAGATATTGAGTGGGGGTATTGGGCCGCCGAATTTGAAGGTAAGGCTCTGTAGATTGCACTGGAAGTCTAATCCCAGTAATGTGGGGGCGCAGAGTTGGGGAAGGACGTAGAGCCTGTAGTTTTTGAACTCCCTCCCCTGCACCGTTAGGGTAACTATGATAAACAAATCTGTACGGAGTGGGATCCTGCAGCTAGGGAAATCTTTTGTGCGCTGGGATGGGTGGTCAAAGAACAGCGTCTTACCGTGTCGGGGTGGATAAAGCTCTCCGTGCTCCCGGAGTCGACTAGGCATGGTGTCTCGTGCCCTTTTATCAGCACCGTTGTCGTCGTCGTCTGGAGTGTCCGGGGCCGAGCTTGGTCCAGCGTTATTGAAGCGAGACGTGGTTGTAGTAGTTGAGCGTCTTCTTCGAACCCCGCGGAGCCGTCGACACTGGGGTCCGTTGTTGCCGTCCAAGGTGGCATCGGGGTTGAACAAAATGGCTGCCCCCATGCATCGTACATGGCTGGGGGGTCACAAGATGGTGGCGGGGTGGACAAAATGGCCGCCCCCATGCGTCGTACAGGTCTGGGGTGGTCCAAGATGGCGGCGCCCTTCCTCCCCTCGTGGTGGCCGTGACCCAAAATGGCTCTGCCTGCGGGTCGCACATGGGGCGCTGGGGGGGTTGGGGAGCGTTAGGAACGCGCGGGGCTCCCTCATCTCTGGGGACAGCGGTGGTCGGGACCCAAATTGGTAGCGCCGGCAGGTCATATGTGGGGCGCGGGGGGGGGGTTTGGGGGCGTTAGAGCCGCGCAGAACTCCCTCTTCTCCGGGGAGAGCGGTGGTCGGGACCCAAAGTGGTAGCGCCGGCGGGTCATACATGGGGCGCGGGGGGGGGGGGTTGGGGAGCGTAAGCGGCGTGCAGGGCTCCCTGTTCTCCCGGGACCGCGGTGGTCGGGACCCAGAGTGGCTGCGCCTGCGGGTCGTACATGGGGCGCAGGGGGGTTGGGGAGCGTAAGCGGCGTGCAAGGCTCCCTGTTCTCCCGGGACAGCGGCGACCTCGCGGGACCGGCACACAACCGCGAAATGGCCCTTTTTCCCGCAGCTCTTGCAGATCGCTGCGCGGGCCGGGCAGCGCTGCCGGGGGTGTTTCGCCTGGCCGCAGAAATAGCAGCGGGCGCCCCCGGTGCGACTTGGTGTTTGGACCGCGCAAGCCTGTGGGGTGTCCGGGGGGGGGGGGGGTTTGTCGCGACGGGTACGTACGGAGCCCAATGGGCTGCCGCGCGGTCGGGGCCGTAGGCGCGGGTATTTCGCGCGGCCACGTCTAGGGAGGCTGCTAGGGCCCGTGCCTCTGAGAGTCCTAGCGACTCTTTTTCTAGAAGTCTTTGGCGGATTTGGGAGGAGTTCATACCTGCCACAAAAGCATCGCGCGTTAACATGTCCGTGTGTTCATTTGCGTTCACCAACGGGCAGCTGCAGGCTCGTCCCAAAATTAGTAGTGCGGCGTAGAATTCATCTATCGATTCTCCGGGACTTTGCCGTCTCGTTGCGAGTTGATAGCGATCGTAGATCTGGTTTACTGGGCGGACATAGAGACTTTTTAGTGCTGCGAACGCCGTCTGGAAATCCTCTGCGTCTTCGATGAAAGAGAAAATCTCCGTGCTTAACCTCGAGTGCAGGACCTGTAGTTTTTGGTCTTCTGTGACCCGGCCGGTGGCCGTTCTGAGGTAGGCCTCAGAACAAGTCTGCCAGTGCTTGAAAGCTGCTGCCGCGTTCACTGCGTGGGGGCTGATCCTCAGGCATTCCGGGATGATCCTGAGCTCCATAGTCCTTTTTAGTCACGCTTAATAAATTGTAGCGCACAAAGACTCCGAGAGACGAATAGAGTGAAGTCGATGAGGCTTTATTAAGCGTGACTGTTTCCCCCGCAGTTCGGTAGTAGACTGCCTGCGGGGGAGGACTCCCGGTACTTATACTCCGCCTTCAGGGCGGAGCTAGAGGTCAACGTCCAACCAGGACCCGGGATCTGTCAGCCAATGAACATCATGGCTTCACAGTCCCACATGACCCCTAATGCATACTACCACAATCTTCTTAAAGGCGTCTTCAAGGAATGCTGCTCTTCCATATCTTCTTGCTCTATCGCTGTCAAGTCAGGAGTGGGAAAGTTAATGTCCTTGAAGATGTTATCTGGATCAATAACATTCTGAGGTTTGATTTACCATGATGTTTGATGTGCAACAGTGCTCTTCTGTTTCTTCTGAACAGAGACCCTTGTTCCGTTTGAACTAATTATGACCTTGGTGCGACTTGACTGAGAACTTTTGCTGTTTGTTGCCATCCTCTTAATGCGTACAAAATCACCTTAATTTAATTCAGATAGATGTTTAATTTGTTTATCATAGTTCTCTTTTTGCTTATTTTGCTTGGATCTCATACGGTTGCATATCTCTTGATGATCCATATCTGCAATAATTATCTCAGGTAATGTAGTGCGAATTTGTCTACCCATTAGCATCTGAGCAGGTAACAATCCAGTTGACAGTGGTGTTGCTCTGTACGACAACTACGCCAATGATAGATCTTGATTATCATTGATTGCTTTGTGGAACAATTTCTTTATCATTCATATCAGTCTGCTTTTCCATTAGACTGAGTGTAATATGGGCTTGAAGTAATGTGATTGAAGTTGTATCTCTATGCAAACTGTGTCCACTCCCAACTTGAGAAACACGGACCATTGTCGGAGGCAATGTACACAGCTATCCCATGGCGTGCAAAAATTGATTTTGTTGCTCTGATGACAGATCTGGCTGTCGAAACATTGATTATCATCACCTCTGGATACTTGGAGTAATTGTCTATGACGATATGATAGTCACAGCCTTGGAAATAAAACAAATCCATGCCCATTCTATTGCATGGACTGGTGACGATTTCCATCTCTTTCATGCTTTCTCTGCCCTGTGCAGGCTGATACATCTGACAGATCGTGCATTCTTGTACAAATTGATCAACATCGCTGTTGATTCCAGGCCAATATACCGGCTGTCTAGGTCTTCTAAGACACTTTACGATGCCCACATGACCCTCATGAATCCGCTGCAGAATTCCTTGTCGTACACTGGCAGGAATTACGGTCCTATCTCCCTTGAGTGGGAAACCATGTATAACAGAAAGATCGAAAGGCAGATTGACATCCAGTGGGCCATCCTTCTTTGAGGTATGTGTTCACCTTCAGGGGCATAAAACCCTTTTCAGTTTTGACTTTGATAATGCATAGTATTCGGTCACACACTGGACATATCTCTGTAAAGAAAGAGGCTTGAGATTCCACTATAATAATAATAATCTTTATTTTTCATAGAATTTACAGCGCAGAAGGAGGCCATTCGGCCCATCGAGTCTGCACCGGCTCTTGGAAAGAGCACCCTACCCACACCTCCAGCCCACCCCATCCCCATCACCCAGTAACCCCACCCAACACTAAGGGCAATTTTGGACACTAAGGGAAATTTAGCACAGCCAATTCACTTCACCTGCACATCTTTGGACTGTGGGAGGAAACCGGAGCACCCGGCGGAAACCCATGCACACACGGGGAGAATGTGCAGACTCCACACAGACAGTGACAAGTGGGCTTTATTGTCACAAGTAGGCTTACATTAACACTGCAATGAAGGTGACGTGAAAATCCCCTAGTTGCCACTTTCCGGCGCCTGTTCGGGGACACACAGGGAGAATGTCCAAATTACCTAATAACATGTCTTTCAGGACTTGTGGGAGGAAACTGGAGCACCCGGAGGAAACCCACACAGGCACAAGGAGAACGTGCATACTGCGCACAGACAGTGACCCAAGCCGGGAATCGAACCAGGGACCCTGGTGCTGTGAAACCATAGCGCTAATCACTATGTTACCGTTCTGCCTTTGGACTATCTATGTATCTGATGTGTCTGCATCAGAGGTAGCTTTAGAGAGGTTAAGAACATAAGAACATAAGAATATAAGAACTAGGAGCAGGAGTTGGCCATCTGGCCCCTCGAGCCTGCTCCGCCACTCAATGAGATCATGGCTGATCTTTTGTGGACTCAGCTCCACTTGCCGGCCCGAACACCATAACCCTTAATCCCTTTATTCTTCAAAAAACTATCTGTCTTTATCTTAAAAACATTTAATGAAGGAGCCTCTACTGCTTCACTGGGCAAGGAATTCCATAGATTCACAACCCTTTGGGTGAAGAAGTTCCTCCTAAACTCAGTCCTAAATCTACTTCCCCTTCTTTTGAGGCTATGCCCCCTAGTTCTGCTTTCGCCCGCCAGTGGAAACAACCTGCCCGCATCTATCCTATCTATTCCCTTCATAATTTTGTATGTTTCTATAAGATCCTCCCTCATCCTTCTAAATACCAACGAGAACAGTTCCAGTCTACTCAACCTCTCCTCGTAATCCAACCCCTTCAGCTCTGGGATTAACCTAGTGAATCTCCTCTGCACACCCTTCAGTGCCAGTACGTCCTTCCTCAAGTAAGGAGACCAAAACTGAACACAATAGTACAGGTGTGGCCTCACTAACACCTTATACAATTGCAGCTTAACCTCCCACCCCTTAAACTCCATCCCTCTAGCAATGAAGGACAAAACTCCATTTGTCTTCTTAATCCTGAAAACCAACTTTTTGCGACTCATGCACTAGCACACCCTTCTGAAAGTCCAAATATACCACATCGACTGGCCAGTCGATGTGGTATATTTGGACTTCCAACAGATTTGTCAAGCATGATTTTCCTTTCATAAATCCATGCTGACTCTGACTGATCCTGCCACTGCTTTCGAAATGTTCCGCTATAAAGTCCTTGATAATGGGTTCAAGCATTTTCCCCACTACCAGTGTTAGGCTTACTGGTCTATAATTCCCTGCTTTCTTTCTACCTCCCTTTTTGAATATCGGAGTGACGTGAGCTACCGTCCAATCTGCAGGGACAGTTCCAGAGTCTATAGAATCCCGGAAGATGACCACCAATGCATCCACTATTTCCAGAGCCACCTCCTTTAGCACTCTGGGATGCAGATTCTCAGGCCCTGGGGATTTATCCGCCTTCAATCCCATCAGTTTTCCCAGCACCATTTCTCTCCTAATGTTGATCTCCCTCAGTTCTTCCCTCTCACTAAACCTTTCATTCTCCAACATTTCTGGGATCTGATTTGTGTCCTCATTTGTGAAGAGCCAAAGTATGTATTCAATGTATTAGGCTATTGAGTTGGATGATCAGCCATGATCGTGATGAATGGCGGAGCAGGCTCGATGGGCCAAAAGGCCTCCGCCTGCTCCTATCTTCTATGTATCTATGTATGTCTTTAGTATCCTTAGATGTGACTATTCAAATACACCTCTGTCCAGCTTTTCTTCTTTTACCCTTTGACAATGAGGCTATTCAAAACTCTGCAACACAGTCATTACTCACACATTCACCAAACAGCCCTGCATTCGCTGACCTACATTTCCTCATGGTCAATCTGCATTTTTTTAAAGTTCACCCTTGTTTTCAAATACCTTCATGATCTCACCCTTCCTTATGTCAGCAATCTCCTCCAGCCCCGGCACGATAGTATTGTTGCTTCACAGCTCCAGGGTCCCAGGTTCGATTCCTGGCTTGGGTCATTGTCTGTGCAGAGTCTGCATGCTCTCCCGTGTATGCGTGGGTTTCCTCTGGGTGCTACGGTTTCTTCCTATAAGTCCCAAATGATGTGCTGTTATATAATTTGGACATTCTGAATTCTCCCTCAGTGTACCCGAACAGGCGCCGGAATGTGGCGACTAGCGTCTTTTGACAGTACCTCTGTCATTTGACAGTACCTCTTATTAATGTAAACCTACTTGTGACAAGAAAGATTATTATAACTTTCTGGGATTTCTGAGCCCATCAAATTTTGGTCTTGAGTGTCCTAGTTTTAATCGTTCCACCATTCGTGACCACACCATCAGTTATCAATGCTGTAAGCTCTGGAGTTCATTTTGCAAATCTGTAACACTCTGATTTTATTCCCTTAAGAGTCTCCTTAAAAGCAGTTTCTTTGACCAAACGTTTAGCCATCTGCTGTAATCCCAGTGACTCCATCAAATTGTGCTTTAAAGCATTTATATGAATTACTTTGGGATGTCTTGTATAGTAAAGACAGTAAATAGATAGGTTGTTGTTATTATTACGACTGGACACCGATCAGGTGTTTCCCTAATGGCTTCAACGTGGGAAGACTGCTAAATATCTACTGTCAACACTTGAGATGATCTCAAGCAGCTCTGGTCTATTACATCTGTCTGAACATGGACATATCTTAGTGTGGGTTGCGATAGTCTGGGTTGCTGGCTGAGCAGCGCCAGCAAGGGCATCGGCAGAGTGCCTGGCAAAGAAGTAAGCAAGCTGAGCCTTGTACAACCAAATTTAGAGGATGGCTCGATTGCCGCGTGGAAGGTTCTGTCTGTGCTCCCAATCTGCCCCAATTGGACATTTAATTATACAAATTGGCTACCTTTCACTGGCAGTTAGGTCACCACTGCCTTTGATAACTCACCTCCGGTAAAATTGCTTTAAGCTGAGAAAGCACCGGGCCGCAGATCCAATGTTTTCATATCTAAATTGACTCTTGGTCCCATTTTCAAACCCATCCGCATGTCACCAGGAAGATTCTTTCTTTGCTTCAGTCATTTCAGGGGCAGTACAACAGGTCTTGTGCCTGGAATCCACTTCTTTAAAGGTGTTAGCTGCCTGTGAATAATTTTGTCACCTTCCACTATTGGCTCCCTCAGAGGCATGCAGGCAATGAAAGGTAGCGCAATCTTTACATAAGACCATAAGACATGGGAGATGAATTAGGCCACTCAGCCCAACGAGTCTGCTCCATCATTCAATCATGGCTGATATTTTTCTCAGTCCATTCTCCTGCCTTCTCCCCATAGCCCCTGACCCCTTATTGATCAAAAACCTATCTATCTCTGTCTTAAAAACACTCAATGATTTGGCCTCCAAGCCTTCTGTGGCAAAGAGTTCCACAGATTCACCACCCTCTGGCTGAAGAAATTCCTCCTCACCTCAGTTTTAAAGGATCATCCCTTTAGTCTGAGATGGTGTCCTCTGTTTCTAGTTTTCCTACAAGTGGAAACATCCTCTCCACGTCCACTCTATCTAGGCCACGCAGTATCCTGTAAATTTCAATAAGATCCCCCCTCATCCTTCTAAACTCCAACGAGTACAGACTCAGAGTCCTCAACAATTACTCATACGACAAGCTCTTCACTCCAGGGATCATTCTTGTGAACCTCCTTTGGACACTTTCCAAGGCCAGCACATCCTTCCTTAGATATGAGGGCCAAAAATTGCTCACAATACTCCACATGGGGCCTTATACAGCCCAGAAGTGCATTCCTGGTCTTGTATTCTAGCCCTCTCGACATGAATGCTAACATTGCATTGCCTTACTAACTACCGACTGAACCTGCACATTAATCGTAAGAGAATCGTGACAAGGACTCCCAAGTCCCTTTGAGCTTTTGATTTCCAGGGGCCAGCACACAGGGCTAAATTGCTGGCTTTTAAAGCAGACCAAGCAGGCCAGCAGCACAGTTCAATTCCCATACCAGCCACCCCGAACAGGCACCGGAATGTGGCGAATGGGGGCTTTTCACAGTAACTTCATTGAAGCCTACTTGTGACAATAAGTAATTTTCATTTCATTTCATTTCTAAGCATCTTCCCATTCAGAAAATAGTTTCTGCCTCCATTTCTCCTTCCAAAGTGCATAACCTCACACTTTTCCACATTGTATTCCTGCTGCCACTTCTTTGCCCACTCTCCTAGCCTGTCCAAGTCCTTCTGCAGCCCCCCTACTTCCTCAATACTACCTGTCCCTCTACAGATCTTTGTATCATCTGCAAACTTAACAACAGTGCCTTCAGCTCCTTCCTCCAGATCATCAATGTATATTGTGAAAAGTTGTGGTGCCAGCATCAACCCTGAAGGTACACCACTAGTCACCGGCTGCCATCCTGAAAAAGACCCCTTTATCCCCACTCTCTGACTTCTGCCTGTCAGCCAATCCTCGATCCATGCCAGGATCTTACCTTTAACACCATGGGCTCTTAACTTATTTACGTCTTCTATGCGGCACCTTGTCAAAGGTCTTTTGGAAATCTAAATAAATCAATTCCACTGGTTCTCCTTTGTCTAACTTCCTTGTTACTTCCTCAAAGAACTCTAGGTCACACATGACCTCCCCTTGACAAAGCCGTGCTGACTCAGTCCTATTTTATCATGCACTTCCAAGTACTCTGCGATCTCATCTTTAATAATGGACTCCAAAATCTTACCAATGACCGAAGGCAGGCTAACCGGCCTATAATTTTCTGTCTCCTGTCCCTCCCTTCTTAAACAGTGGTGTTACATTAGCCACTCTTCAGTCCTCTGGGGCCCTTCCTGCCTCCGATGATCCCTGAAAGATCATCACCAGTGCCTCTACAATCTCCTGAGTTATCTCTTTTAGAACCCTGGGGTATAGTCCATCCGGTCCAGGTGATTTATCCACCTTCAGACCTTCAGTTTTCCCAGAACCTTCACCTTAGTAATGGTCACTGCTCTCACCTTTGCCCCCTGGTTCCCCTGGAGCTCTGGCATCCCACTGGTGTCTTCCGCCGTGAAGCTTAGTGCAAAGTAACTATTCAGTTTGTCTGCCATTTATTTGTTTCCTATTATTACTTCGCCAGCCACATTTTCCAGTGGTCCAATGTCTATTTTTGCCTCCCTCTTACCTTGTTATCTATTGAAAAAAAACTCTTCCTATCTTCCTTTATATTACTAGCTAGCTTGCACTCATACTTCATCTTCTCCCCCTTATTGCTTTTTAAATTGTCTTCTACTCACTTTTAAAGGCTTCCCAATCCCCTGGCTTCCTACTAATGCTTTTTGTATGCTTTTTCTTTTGCTTTTATGCTGTCCTTGACTTCCCTTGTCAGCCATGGATGCCTTGTCTTCCCCTTAGCATGTTTCCTCCTCCTTGGGATGAATTTCTGTTGTACCTCCCGAATAATCCTGAAAAGCTCCAGTGGCTGTTCCACTGTCTTCCAATCAACTCTGGCCAGCTCCTCCCTCATGACTTTGTAGTTACCCATTTTTAATTGTAATACTGTTACATCTGATTGCAGCTTTTCCCTTTCAAACTGCAGGGTAAATTCTATCATATTGTGATCACTGCTCCCTAAGGGTGCCTTCACCTTAAGTTCCCTAATCAAGTCTGCCTCACGACACATCACCAAATCCATATTTGCCTGTTCCCTAGTAGGCTCTGTCACAAGCTGCTTGAAAAAAAACATCTCTTAGACATTCCACAAATTCCTTTTCTTGGGATCCACTACCAACCTGATTTTCCCAGTCCATCTGCATATTGAAGTCCCCCATGATTATTGTAATATTGCCTTTTTTACATGCCTTTTCTATCTCCTGATTTATTTTCTGCCTCACATCCTGACTACTGCTAGGGGGCCTGTAGATAACTCCCATCAGGGTCTTTTTACCTTTGCAATTCCTCAACTCTACCCACATTCTATGCAATCTGATCCTATAACGCTCCTTGCTATTAGTCCTGACTAACAATGCAACCCCGCCCCCTTTGCCCATCTGCCTGTCCTTTCGATAGGATATATATCCTTGGATATTTAGGTCCCAACCCTGATCCCCTTGCAGCCACGTCTCCGTGATGCCCACAACATCGTAACGGTCAATTTCAATGTGCGCAACAAGTTCATTTACCTTGTTCTGTATACTGCGCGCCTTAAGGTACAACACCCTCAATCCTGCATTGACCACCTCCCTTTTCACAGTTGTCACCTTTTTTGCTCTGCCTGAAGGTGATGCTGTTCTTTTATTTTGGTTCTCTATTTCCCCTTCAGTTATTACACCTTCTAAGCTCACATTCTGGTTCCCACCCCCCTGCTATGCTAGTTTAAATGCACCCGAGTGAATCTAACAATTGCTATGAGTAATGTTCTAACTTGCAGCCCTTTCCAATGCCCACTGCCCATCCCCACTACACTCTTCCAAATTTCCAAAACTAGGAAGTTTATATTTATTCCTTGTGAATTTTGTATCAATCATTTTATGTCTAATCCTAGAATGTTAATTCATAACAATGAACTATAATTGTGCATAAGAATGCTTTCAAATGAATTAATGATGCCGACACAGTTCATTAAAGCACTAACCAAATATAGCATTGCATAAGTTGCAAAAATAACTTCTTGCAGTTACAATGATAACTTTCCCTGACATGGTCCCAACACTTTGAATAATGTTGTTCCTGTCTGGTGGGAAATGGATTGAGACTGCCAAAAATATTTTGAGTGTACAGATTTAAGAGATGATTCTTTTGTCTTCTCTTGTCTCCTGCTATGGTAGACTTCAAATGATCCTCCAAAGTTTGACGAATTGTGTATTTAACAGAATCATTGCAGCATTCAACAAAGAAGGCCATTCAGTCCATTGTGTCCATGCCAGCTTTCTGAAAAAGGTGTTATTCAGACCTAATATCCTGCTCTTTTCCTTTGCCTCTGAAAATTGGCCACTTTTAAGTATAGATACAAACATCCAAATTAGGAGCAGGAGTGGGCCACTCAGCCCCTCGAGCCTGCTCCCCATTCAATATGATCATGGTTAATCTGATAATAAACTCAATTCCAGATTCCCACGATTCAATTCCATATTACTCCACCTGTAAAAGCACTGTAAAAGCTGCAATCATGCCACATGACAGCAAATTGATCATACAAATTATCTGCAGACTTTCATTATCAGCTTGTTGGTGTCGTTAACCGTGTACTGATAGATAGGCTAGTGAGCAAAGTGTATCCTTCAAGTCCTAGAAGATGTGATGGCTCTGGCTGTCTTACATGGAGATTTCTATATAAGAATTTCTGTATGTGAAGTGCATTTATCATGAAGTAATGAAAGGAACGAATAGACAGATTTATAAATAAAGCACCAGACAATTATTGCAAAATTATGTAATTTTTATTTTGACCATGATTAATTTATTGATTTAGCCATAACCTGACTAAAAAGCACACGTATGAGCTCAATTTGTAACCTTTAGTTATCAGTAGCATATTGTAAAACTTGTTGATTTTTTATGATGCCATTTACTTATCATTATTGCATATCATTATCATGAATGCAAATTTTGAGCTGATGATGTGATTTTAGTGGTGGACTGGGGTGAAATGTAATCTAATGTATTTTATTTTAATCCTCTTAATGAGCTCCAACCAACTACTGATAAATCCGTTTTTAACTACTGTTAAATAAGACCAGTTGTTAGTAGACAAATATAGGTCTTAAAATATTAATGTAAACAGTTTAGTACTCGTAGAATTCGATTGCCTTTGCAATTTCATGAGCGGTGCCGATCCCGGGAAACTTTGTGTTTTTTTAAGGTATAAACGTGCACAAATATCTCTTTGTACGATCCTCATAGTTCTGTCTTTTGTATTGGTTTTCTATATTACAGACTATGTAAGCACCAAACTTTAATTTTACACATCATACTGAGCATAAGCAGTTTGCTCAACGCAGATTAACAATCAGAGTTATGTGTGTCAGAACTTCTTTTCACGTTTTTTTTCAAATTAGATAATTTACTGTCCTGCAAATTTGTCATTACCATTCCTTTGGCGACTGCACATGGACGCTCAGCTCACACCATTTGCTCGACTCCAGCAATCCCCAACAATTCGGATTGAATCAGCAGTCTATTTCTCTATTAGAACCATCTATATGTAATATGTTATTCTGCAAGTGACATGCATCTTTGGTCTTTACGTCTTCCTGTTCATTGCACGATGGAGATCCAAACTACATCAGGTTGACATTACTGGCATCTTCCAGGATCCCTAGATAGGCATTTGGCATTTAAGGATGCTGCAAAACTTAATGCAAAACTTCCAAATACACCGTTATATTTGGGCATCAAAGTTTAAATGATTTTAGATCATTGTTTATTATCCTAGTTTGTCATAACGGGTTATATATGTCAAGCTCCAGAATTTCAAGTACTCTTATAGATAGAGTTCAGCTGACTGCTCAAGTATCTATTAATACCTAAACTTTAAACACTAACCCGTGACGGCGTCGAAATTTGATGCAGAAAAAATATACTCAAAAACACAACCGATTGAACATATTTTAAAACCAGTCACGACAACATCTTTTAAAATATTTTACAGATGAGCAATAACAACAGAAATTAGCAGCTAAACATTTCTTCCTGTGTAATTATCTGAGCGGTTAATGCCAGATTGAACTTTCCAACCCTGCGCTTTTCTCCCATATTGTATCAATTCTTGTTGCCTATCGAAAATTTACGATCTGGAGTTTCCTTTTTTGAGGCATCATTGCAGTGTCAATTTCAATTTATTTCATCCGACATGTCAACACACCAGGCATAGCATTTGGGAAGCGGCAATCGGGGAAGGTTTGCCATTTTTACATGTCATGCCATAAAATCTCATTCGAAGAAAGGGGTAATTCAGAGGAGATATTAGTGTGGATATAAGTGTTCTTAAATCTCATTAAATTGTTCTGCAACGCCAGTCGACTTAAGTTACCGCTGCGCCTGAAAATCCGAACATTTTATGGAGATCTCCAGCCTCATCGGAGGATATATGTTGGAGGGGTAATCAGTTTTGTGAACTGGAATTTGTTTGATTGAAGGGTTTGATAGATGGGCCCAAAAGATCCAGGGTATCTGGGTGTATTACCCCTAAAATCCATGACACCTCTCTGGGCAAAAATGCCGAGGAAACACCAGGCCTGACATAAGTATTGAGGTATGGATTAATCCACATGGTTACAAATACTTTCATATTAAACACTGAAGATAAATAAAAATATCACGGGCCGAGAGTTCCTTAGAAATGTTTTAAATGTTTAGCTGCTGTGATCATGTAAAAACTAAGGCAGGGTGCCGCCGGAAAGATTGAACATTGATTATATTTTCAATTTAAATGTCATTGAGTATGTTTTGCAGTGTCAGTGATAATTGTTTTCAAGACTTTCCAAAATTACCCCATGCCTGCTATCAGCCTTCCCCTTTCGGTTTGATACTCAGGCTCCTATACTGAAATGTTTCCAACATTTTCTGTGCTGTTACTATTTCATACAGTTAAATCGTCAGACCGAGCTCTGCTACTCGCTTTACTTAACCTGCTCAATGGCCTTGTGTCCGCTAGGCTTTCGCTGGTTGCTGTTGGCGGCTCTGCCTCCGTCTTTTCACCCTCTTCTGGTTTTGCCAGTGGTTCAGATTCTGATTCTGGTACCAGTTCTGGTTCTACCTGTGATTCTGGTTCTGTTTGTGGTTCTACTTCAGGCTCTTCTTGTTGCTCATAGGATAGCAGCGTCTCGTTGTAGACCTTAACCAGATCTTCCACCTGAGCATCACTTCTTGGTTTCTCTTGGTAACTGATGAAAGGTGCTGGGCTCACATCTACTCCAACCTCTGTCATGGGGAAGAAATGGGTCACTGGTTTGTCTTCTTCCAGGAGTTTGTAACCTTTGGCTTTCTGCACAGAGGCCACGCTGATGGAGTGGAATGGCTTCTGGGGTGGATAGTCTACATTCTGTTGGGATGGTTCCCGGAATGCAAACCTGATCTTCTTCCAACCCAGGTGACTTATCTCTACAAAATTCAGGAACAGAGACACTGAAGCTACAGCGAGCATGAAAATGACAAAAACTGTTTTCTCAGTCGGTCTGGACACAAAGCAATCAACAAGATTGGGGCAAGGCCATCTACCGCAGCGATACAATGGTAAGATGCGGAATCCGTAGAGGAAACATTGACCAACCACAAAACCAACTTCAAAAATGGTCTTGAAGATGATGTGGCAGATATAGGTTCTCAGCAGCGTGCCTTCCAGGCGGAACTTCTTGTTTGTCTTGCAGGATTCTTTAATACCCTCGTCGGGAGCCAAAGGCAGCCTCTCGGCGTTCATCTCTTGCTGTCTGTTCATCTCTTCCTCCCTCTCTTTTCTCTTTTCCTCCATCCTTACGTGATGAACCGCGTGGCCGACGTAGACCAAGGATGGTGTGGAAACGAAGATAATTTGGAGAACCCATAGTCTTATGTGGGAGATGGGAAAAGCTTCATCGTAACAGACATTCTCACAACCTGGCTGTTGGGTGTTGCAAACAAAATCTGACTGTTCATCTCCCCACACGAATTCGGCAGCCGTGCCAAGGATTAGGATTCGAAAAATAAACAGCACTGTCAACCAGACTCTTCCTATTACAGTGGAATGTTCATTAACTTCTTCCAAAATATTTCCAAGGAAACTCCAATCACCCATTTTTCACGGATTTACCTGTTTAAAAGAAAATCATATATTTGGGTTTGAACTGATCAGAATTTTGGATAATTTTGCATTCAATTGAATGCGACTCCAAATAATGCAACAGTTAATTTATCTCGCAAAAAATACTTCTGTCGTTTCCATTTTATCCTTTGTCTGTACTTTTATGCCTTATCCATCTAAGTCATACTTTTTTCCAGACAAGATCATGATTTTTAAAATCCAAACAAATAAACGCATTTACCGATCCCCTGTAAAAATCACAACTGCAACACCTGTCAAAACATCATTTTAACATCATTGGCTTGGCAACTTGCCGTGGTAAACCAACGCCGTATTGAATGCCGCTGCTTCTTGTCAACCTGGAACAGTTTCCGCAGGGTGATATCTAAAGCGCCTAACAGCTGAGCAGATCGGAAACGGTAGAGTATGAGCATTAGTTTTTTAGTTTGCAGCAATATTTAAGCTGGTATCCAGACAGCAGCCGACGTGTAGTGACGCGAGAAACAATAGTTCACATGACCCATTGGAGGCATGTTGGAAAACAATGGGAGCAATGTGTGCGCAGCGACACTCCAATAACAGGTTTCAACAATTCAGGTAGTAAATGCTCACTTTCAAATCTGACAAATAACACATCGTGCCCGCAAATTTAGAATATCTTAACTATTTGCAGAATATTGAAAGCACAATTTAAACGGTATTTTATTTGTAATCTTTAATAAAAGCGTTATGCGACTCCAATATCTCAAAAGTGGTGGAACTAGTTTCAAAGTTCCCGAGCACAGTTCTTTCCTTGCTCCGTGGATGCAATGCTATAATCTTAAACGCATTTACCATTTCCACTAATTAACCAAGTAATTATAAAACAAATAGCGCCCTTTACTTTACTCCATTCGTCTTAAAACAGTGTCCTGTTTTATTTATCCCACTTCTCCCTTTCTTCAGCTCCGAAGAAAAGTCATTGGGACTGGGAACGTTAATTATATTTTTTTCTCTCCACAGATGCTGCCAGACCTGTTGAATTTGTTCAACACCTGTCTTTATTTAAAATTACCAGCATTCTCAGTATTTCGTTTTTGCAAAAAATAGTTACTTGCGGTCATACCAAACGTCTTGTTCAGATTCAAAGCTTTTTAAATCAATAAGAGGCAACTGTACTGCATTGAAATGAGTTAAGATCATAAGAAATAGGAGCAGAATTAGGCCATTCGGCCCATCGAGTCTGCTCCACCATTCAATCATGGCTGATATTTGTCTCACTCCCATTCTCTTGCCTTCTCCCCATAACCCCTGATCCCCTTGCTAATCAAGAACATATCTATCTCTGTCTTTAAGACACTCAGTGATTTGGCCTCCACAGCCTTCTGTGGTAAAGAGTTCCACAGATTCACCACCCTCTGGCTGAAGAAATTCCTCCTCATCTCAGTTTCGAAGGATCGCCCCTTCAGTCTGAGGCTGTGCCCTCGGGTTCTAGTTTTTCCGACTAGTGGAAACATCTTCTCCATGTCCACTCCATAAACCTCTCAGTATCCTGTAAGTTTCAATCAGATCGCCCCTCATCCTTCTAAACTCCAACTAATACAGAGCCAGAGTCCTCAACAGCTCCTCAAGTGACAAGCTCTTCATTCTAGGGACCATTCTTGTGAAGCTGATCTGGATCCTTTCCAAGGCCAGTACATCGTTCCTTAGATACGGGGCCCAAAGCTGCTCACAAAACTCCAAATGGGTCTGACCAGAGCCTTATACTGCCTCAGAAGTACATCCCTGCTCGAACCCAGGTCCCTGGTGCTCTGAGGCAGCTGTGCTAACCACTGTACTATTGTGCTGCCCATCATATGTGACACATTTATCAGAAATCTTTGAAGATGTGACTAGTAGAGTTGACCATCTGGGATGGCCACGTCCCGATTACAAAATGGACACTTGCAAAGACTGCAGGGAAAATTGGACAATGCTGAGAAACAAGCAGGTGCAAGCTCTGTCTGTTGATTAGAGCCTTAGCTCTCAGACAGGACAGAAACTGCTAAGCTATCTACATACTAATAAGCCATCTCCAGGGACAAAAGGGAAACATTTACATAAACAATGGTAAGGCAGACACCCCGGCGCCAGAGGAGATTCAAACAAGCAAACCAACGGCCACCTAGGACACGCCCAGCAACCAAGGAACCCACCCCTCTATTGGAAGAAGATCGATAAGAATGATTGGGAAAGGCCCAATTAATTGAGGCCAAGTTCAAGGCCCGCCCAAAAGCCGCGAAGCCCTTTTGGGTATAAAAGGTTTTCCCCAAGGGAGAATCTTTCTCCTTTGGCTTTGGCTCTCAGCGAAGAGAGAGACCAGCCTAGCAGCTACACCAGACCAAGTGAATTCCAAGTCAATGCACGCTACGAGATAGACGCTCCTAGTTGCTATCCTGTAAACAGCGCAACCCAGCAGCCTCAGAACCGAGCAACGGCCATTGTTCCTCTGACTGAGTGGGCACCCGAAGCTAACTATAGGCTTTTAGTAATAGTGATAGTTTAGTTTGTAGAGTTTATGCATGAGTAGATTTGACTGTGTGTAAATAAATGAGCATTGCTTTTGAACTTACTAACTGGTGTATTGAGTCTTTGATCAGTATTCGGTTCTGAACCTTGTGGCGGTGTCGAAAGATACCTGCCGACTCTTGAGCAAAAGTAATTAAACAGAGCCAACTTAAGTGACAACACCAAAGAGAGCAACAGTACCTGTTCGGATACACTGAGGGAGAATTCAGAATGTCCAATTCGCTTAACATACACATTTTTCGGGACTTTTGTGGGAGGAAACCGGAGCACCCGGAGGAAACCCACGCAGAGATGAGTAGAACATGCAGACTCCGCACAGTCAGTGACCCAAGCTGGGAATCAAACCCATGTCCCTGGCACCGTGAAGCAACAGTGCTGACCACTGGGGCAGCACGGTAAAATAGTGTCAGCACGGTAGCATAGTGGTTAGCACAATTGCTTCACAGCTCCAGGGTCCCAGGTTCGATTCCCGGCTTGGGTCACTGTCTGTGCGGAGTCTGCACGTTCTCTCCGTGTGTGCATGGGTTTCCTCTGGGTGCTCCGGTTTCCTCCCACAGTCCAAAGATGTGCAGGTTAGGTGTATTGGACATTCAAAATTGCCCTCAGTGCCCAAAATTGTCCTTAGTGTTGGGTGGGGTTACTGGGTTATGGGGATAGGGTGGCGGTGTGGCCTTGGGTAGGGTGCTCTTTCCAAGAGTCAGTGCAGCCTCAATGGGCCAAATGGTCTCCTTCTGCACTGTAAATTCTATGCTTCTATGCTATGCTATGCACTGTGCTACCGTACCACCACTATGTTTTATTTTTTAAAAATAAATTTAGAGTACCCAATTCATTTTTTCCAATTTGAGGGGCACTTTAGCCTGGCCATCCACCTACCCTGCACATCTTTGGGTTGTGGGGGTGAAACCCACGCAAACACAGGGAGAACGTGCAATCTCCACACGCACAGTGACCCAGACTGGGATCGAACCTGGGGCCTCGGCGCCATGAGGCAGCAGTGCTAACCGCAGCACCACCGTGCTGCCCTGCACCACCACTAGTTATCTATTTTGAAGTAAGATCATTCCTGTTAACCAGCAATTGCTGAGGCATTGAACTGCATATCAGGTAGCTTCTGAAACATAATGGATTCTATGCTGCAGTCAATTGCTAACTTCCATGTGATTCTAACAAATGGAACCAAAACTCTTTAGTCAATGGCATGTGATTACCTCAATGTCCTTGCTGTTGAAGTGCCCTAACCACGTCCCCCCTTGCACCTCCCCCCAGAAGAGTCTATAACGTCTGCAATAACATCTCACACAGAGGCCATACAGAGTCCTGGTTCAACCATCTCCTCTACCTTAAATAACCTGTGACAGACAAAACATTAGATCTTCATTTTAATTAAAGAATGCTAAAATTTACTCAACTGCAGATTCTTAAAACAAGAGTCATGCAATGGGGATAGCATCTGATAACAGCTCTCCTGATGCCAACACACTCTATCCTTGCAATACTCTGACCAATGTCTAACTTGGTACCATAAAATAAACTGAGTGACAGATACAAAGAACAAACATAAAAGATAGAGTGCAAAAGGAGGCCATTCGGCCCATCAAGTCTGCACCGACCTACATAAGCCCTCACTTCCACCCTATCCCCGTAACCCAATAACCCCTCCTAACCTTTTTTGGACACTAAGGGCAATTTTAGCATGGCCAATCCAACTAACCTGCACGTCTTTGGACTGTGGGAGGAAACCGGAGCACCCGGAGGAAACCCACGCAGAAACGAGGAGAAGGTGCAGACTCCGCACAGACAGTGACCCAGCGGGGAATCAAACCTGGGACGCTGGCGCTGTAAAGTCACAGTGTTATCCACTTGTGCTACCGTGCTGCCCACCAAAGTTATCAATATCTTCAGCTGAATTCTCTTAGACCTAAACTCCCAGAGGTCATTGAACATGAGCATCTGATAATTCCTTTCCTGAACAACAGCAGTCTATCAAACAGATAAGTAGCAAGCTGGAGAAGAATTGGAGCAGAGAAAAATGCACTTCAGGAAGGTATTCAAGGCTCACAAGGTGATAAGAATTGATTTGTTACCTCTATGTTAATCAGTAAAATTGATTGGTGTTTGTGCACATGTTCTTTTGTTTGGTGATCCTAGCTGTTATCAATATTAGTTTTGGTATTTGGACAGATATTGGTGGGTATGTGCTGCGTTTAACTCTTAATGTTTGGACGATTGGGTTATTCACCTGAAGTTCTCGGGCGGGATTCTCCGTTAGCTGACGCTGTATTCGGAAAATGGGATCGGACGGAGGATAGCTTCCAACGCCAAAATCATGGCAGGCGTCTGTTTTACGGCAAATGGCAATTCTCCATCACCTTGAAAACGGCGTCAATGCATTTCACTCCACGTGCGCTTTAAACACTGTTTGCATATTATTAGTGGGCCCACTCGCGATTCTCCACCTCCAATGGGCCGAGTTCCTGGCGGCGCGGTTCATTTGTGCTTTCAGAAATCGCGGAACTGGCGTGGTGGCTGTTGAGAGAGAGGGCGTACGGACAGTATCCAACATTGCCATACTTTGCCGACAGTATTGCTGCTGAATGGGGGGACTTATGCCAGGCCCGGGGTGAGTAGTGGGCAGTGGCCAGGAGATGCGTTGTTGAGTCAGGGTGGGTGGGTCCCATTTCCGCAGCAAGCAAAGGCAGCCATGCAGCTGCACATGCCACTGACAGCCCGCTTTAAACCTAGTGCCATGGGTTGTATAGGTGTTCCTCCCGGGGCACACCCTGGGTGCCCTCTGGCCCCAGCCGACTCATCAGCTGTATGGGCACTCCAGCACAACCTGTCCCATCTTTTTGGCTTTGATAAGTGTGTGTGTGTGTTTGGGGAGTGTAATGTTTATGTGCGGCTGCAGCTTGTCAGTCCTACGAGTGTCGATCATGGACCCGGCGATTCCGACACCATTTTTCATGGGAATCGATGGTGTTCCACATGGCCTCTCAATGGTAGCGTAATCGGTGCAGAATCGTAAAAGTTCAGGATTCTGCGTTGGCGGCACATTTGTCTCAGAAACAGAGAATCCCGCCCCTCTTCTTTGAAATGCTGATGAACCATCCTGTGTTATCGGTGCTCTCTTTAATATTATCTTCAATCCAAGTTTTCACCCAATGCAGAACAAATGCAGCATATAGCATGGGGTGTGGACATCGTTACCCATCCTTGATTGCTCTTGAGAAGCTGGTGATGAGCCACGATCTTACACAACTGCAGTTCAGAATCCATCTGCTAGAGAAACGCTCACAGTGCTGTTAGGGAGGGAGATGCAGGATTTTGAATCAGCAAAAGTCTGGAGATGAAGATAGAGCGATGACGAACATACAGGCGACAAGGAATTGGTCACACCCGAATGGAGTGAGCCACCAGGACATATGCTGGGCTACCCCCGATGAACAAATGGGTGGACCTCCTAACACAGGAACCTCAACTCCACAGAGACACCATCAAATTAGAAATTATGGTGACGGTGAAGGCAGTGTAGCGGAGGCATTGGCCCCTTTAATGCATCGCGGGAACAAGTGGAGCACAACCGGGGACACAGGAGGCAATGATCAGGGAGCTGGAGATGGTGTGATCAATCAGTGCAATTGGATCACCTCACTGGAGATGGAGATGGCAAGGATGGTGGTGATGCAAGGGACACTGAAGAGGAAGGTTGAGGACCAGGAGAAATGGTCACGGCGTCAAAACATCTGCATGTCGGCCGACTGGAAGGTACTGCGGGCAGGAACTCCCACAGAGTATGTGACCCAGGTGCCGGGCAAGGTGGTTGGAGGGGAAAGTTTCCCAAACCCCCAGAATTGGACAGAGCCCACAGGTCTTTCCGGCCAAAGTTCAAAGCCAGCCAGCAACCGTGGGCACCATTGCAAAATTGCACCGCTACCAGGATCGGGAAAGGATCTTGAAATACACAAGGCACATATGGTCCTGTAAGTGGGAGGGTCACCAGGACATTTGGGCAACCCTGGCCAATTGCCAGACGGAATTCAATGCAGTGAAGGCGGCTCCATACAAAAGGTAAGTGTGGTTTGGGATGCGTAATCTGCCAAACACTGTGTGACTTTCCAGAGTACTACTTCACTGCAGTGGCAGAAGCAGACAACGTTGTGTGCAAACACGGGCTGGGAAGGCCGCGACATCAGCAGTGAATTTGAACTCTGGTTTCCTCCGTTGAAAAAGAAGAGACTAATTGCGCGGGATAGATCTGCCTCGTTGTCGGTCTGACTGCGAGTCTCAGAAAGGAGGAGACGAGAACAGTAAGGTTCAGAAAGAGGTGAGGAGAGGGAAAGTGGGGGAGAAATGCAATGGTTATGGAAGGTAAAGATTGCTCTGGGGGGCAGTGGGGGGGAACCACATTAATCGGTGAGTTAGAACAGGGAAGCACAGGCGAGGTGGGCCTGTGGCACAACTTGCAATGGGGAGAGAGTGCCTGGCAGCACAGGGTAAAAAATCTAGATGGGGAAGTAGGAGGGAAAAATAGGGTGTGAGCGGAAACACTGGGGGGGGGGGGGGGGGGGGGGGAAACGCCTTCAGGGGTTTGTGGGGGTGAAAGGGAGGGCGGACAGGCCGATGGGAAAAGTCAAAGGGTGGGGTGTGCAGTACAACGCTGGCTATGACAGACCGTACATGGCGACAACCGGGACAAGAGCACCGCAAACAGCCATCTTGGAAGTCCCTAAATAAATGGAACTGCCAGAGTTCAGGGGTGCATCCACATGGCATACACAACGATCGCAGCCATCTTGGTTGACCCCCTGGACAAGCTGAAAGCCCAGAATGCAGTGGCACAGCCTGGTGGCGTGTATGGTGACACTGGCCATCTTGGGTGACCCAAAACAAATGGAAACCCCGGAGTGCAGGGACGCATCCAATGTCAGTATGGCTGACCCCAGGAGGGCGGGGGACAGAAAACCCCTATCAGAATAGTCTCCTGGAATATCAGGGGACTTAAAGGCCCGATGAAAAGACCCAACACTGGATTCTCCATTACTGAGACTAAGTGTTGACGCTGGGGCAGCATTCCACGACAGCAAAACTGGCACCACACCTGGACCCATTCCATTACTGTTAAGGGGCTAGCACCAGCAGCATGTGGAACACAATCGATTCCAATGAGAAACGGTGCAGGATTCACAGGCTTCACGATTGACACTCAGGAGGCTGACAAGCTGCAGCCGCATGTGCACACTTCACTCCCCACGCACCCTATCACAGCCAACAAGATGGCAGCAAGACACTGTTGCTCCCTTTGGTTGGCTCTGAATATAGCGGTCAATATGGTCGCCTTCCTTAAGTCTAATTACCCTGGGAAAAAGCTTCTGACTATCCACTCTATCCCCATGCCCCTCATAATTTTGAAGACTTCTCAACCTCCATTGTTCCAGTGAAAACAAACCAAGTTTATCCACCTTTCCTCATATCTAATGCCCTCCATACCAGGCAACATCCTGGTAAACCTCTTCTGTACCCTCTCCAAAGCCTCCACATCCTTCTGGTAGTGTGGCGACCAGAATTGAACACAATTTCAAGTGCAGCCTAACTAAGGCTCTAAAAAGCTGCAGCATGACTTGCCAATTTTTATCCTCAATGTCCTAGCTGATGAAGAGAAATATACCGTAAGCCTTCTTGACTACCTTCTCCACCTGCGTTGCTCCTTTCAGTGACTTCAGTGTCACCCAGATCCCGCTGCCTGTCAATATTCTTAAGGGTTCTGCCATTTACTGTATATTTCCTATCTGTATTAGACCTTCCAAAATGCATTACCTCACATTTGTCCGGAATAAACTCCATCTGCCATCTCTTCGCCCAAGTCTCCAACCGATCTATATCTTGCTGTATCCTCATCGCTATCTGCAATTCCGTAAACTTACTAATCAGACGTGGAATTCATGAAGAACAACACCATGGTCAAAATCCCCGATATAGACTCATACCAATTCATCATGCGTGTAGGACCCAAGGACAGACCGGTCCAACCCCAAGTGGGGGAAAGATAAAACATGGCGAAGGAATCGAATGCCTTCATGGAACATTTGGAGGTCGTGGACCCATGGAGCTTCACACACCCAGGGGAGAAGCCCTCTTTCTTCTCTCAGGTACACAGGCTAGATATCAGGATCGACTTCTTCATAGTTGGGAAAGCAGTCCTTCCAGCAATAATGGGAGCAGAATACTCTGCAATCGTAATTTCCCACCACACTCCACACTTCATGGAAGTGAAATTGGACACATGCTGGGCACAACCCCCTCCATGGAGGCTGAACATGCTTCTCCTGACTCATAAAGCATTCTGGGAACAGGTATCACAGGCCATAGATGGGTACGTTACCAACGACCAAAATGGAGAGGTCTCACCCTCCACGTTCTGGGGGGCACTGAAGGCTATGATCAGAGCGGAAATTATTGCTTACAAGACATGCAAAGATAGGAAGAAGAGGGCTGCTGGGCAACAGCTGATCGACTCCATACTGGAGATGGAACGGCGGTACTCCTCCACCCCGACATGGGAATTTGGTGGAGAGGAAAAAGCTGCAGATGGACTTTGACCTGCTCTCCACGGGGAAAGCAGTGCACCAGCTCCGCCAGACACGGGAGACCTTTTATGAACAAGGAGACACAGCCAGAGGACCAGTCGAGAGGGTTAGAATACAAGACCAGGGATGTACTTCTGAGGCTGTATGAGGCTCTGGTCAGACCCAATTTGGAGTATTGTGTGTATTTTGGGCCTGTATCTAAAGAAGGAGGTGCTGGCCTTTGAAAAGGTCTAAAGGAGGTTCACAAGAATGATCCCTGGAATGAAGAGCTTGTCGTATGAGGAACGGTTGAGGACTCTGGGTCTCTACTTGTTGGAGTTTAGAAGGATTAGGGGTGATCTTATTGAAACTTACAGGATATTGCGAGGCCTGGATAGAGTAAACGTGGAGAAGATGTTTCCACTTGTAGGAAAAACTAGAACCAGAGGGCACAACCTCAGGCTAAAGGGACGATCCTTTAAAACAGAGTTGAGGAGGAATTTCTTCAGCCAGAGGGTGGTGAATCTGTGGAACTCTTTGCCACAGAAGGCTATACAGGCCAAATCACAGTGTCTTTAAGACAGAGGTAGATAGGTTCTTGATTAATAAAGGGGATCAGGAGTTATGGGGAGAAGGCAGAAGAATGGGGATGAGAATAATATCAGCCATGATTGAATGGCGCAGCAGACTCGATGGGGCGAGATTCCTAATTCTGCTCCTATGTCTGATGGTCTTATGGTCTTATAGGCTCATTGCATGACTCAACATAGACACAAAGATCCCGGAGAAGGCCCTGGAGAAGCAGCTGGAGTGCTGCATGCCAGAGTTAGTTGCGGAGGACCAGACGGGCTCTGTCAAGGGCAGGCAGCTAACATTGAACATCAGGTGCCTGCTGAACATGATAATGACCCCAGCTGGGGAAGAGAACACCAGAAGTGATCATCTCCCTGTATGCAGAAAAGCTCTTCGACAGAGTTGAATGCAAATACCTCATTGAGGTACTGGAACGGTTTGGGCCAGGGTTCACCTCCTGAATGAAACTATCCCATGACGAGCAGACAGACAAACACCACCAGCTCTCAATACTTCCGGCTGCACAGAGGCACGAGGCAGGGATGCCCGCTATCTCCGCTGTTGTTCCCCTGGCAATGGAGCCACTGCCGATTGCCCTCAGAATGGCGAAAGGGTGGAGAGATATCCAAAGGTGGGACAGAGAGCAGAGAGATTCACTCTACGTGGATGACCTGCTCCTCTACATCTTGAAGCCCCAGACAAGCATGGAAGGGAAAATGAAACTCCTGAAGGATGAACTCTGAACGAGCCTTCTCGACTTAACCTGAGAAAGAGCAATATCTTCCCTCTAAACCCACAGGAGAGAGGGACAGATCTGGGGGGTCAGCTGTTTCAGCAAGCCCAGACCAAATTCCGCTACCTGGGGATCCAAATAGCACACGACTGGAAACAGATCCATAAAATGGAACCTGATGACGTGCAGTGGTGGGGCTCCTTCTCACTCGCTTTCGCAGGGACAATACAGATATCAAAATGAATCTTCTGTCCAGGTTCGTCTTCCTGTTCAGATTCCTCCCGATCTACATTCCGATGGACTTTTCAACACAGTCGACAAACTAATCATGGGCAGGGAAGAGCCCGAGGATCCAAAAGAAAGTCCTACAAATGAGAAGAACCACGGGAGGCCTGGCCCTCCTGAAACTACAATTCTACCACTGGGTGGCCACCGCAGAACGAGTACGGGGATGCGTTAAGGAACTGGGAGCAGAGTGGGTGAAGATGGAAGAGAGTTCCTGCATAGGGATGTCCCTCCAAGTCCTAGCCACAGCTGCTCTCCCATCCCCTCAGCCAAATCCTAGAGAAGCCCAATGGTAGCAGCCACGCTCCAGATGTGGTCCCAAATGAGGCAACACTTCGACCTAACCAAAATGGCCCCCATCCACAACAACCAAAGGTTCACCCCCACAATAATGGATGCTACCTTCAAAAGGTGGAGACAGGACAAGGGGACTCTGACCGTTAGGGACATGTCCATGGACAATAGAATAGTGACCCTGGGGGAAATCACAGAGAGGTTCTAGTTACCAAGTGGAAATGACTGATATACATTCAAGTCAAAAACTTCCTCCACAAGGAACCAATAACATATCCCCAGGTACCAGGACACTTGTTAGTAGAAGAACCGCTGTACGGGGATGACCTAGGGAAGGTAAACTGTGCAGACATGTACGGAAGACTGCTGGAGGAGGTACGCTCTCCCCCTGAATGAGACAAGGAAAAAATGGGAGAAGGAATTCGGCATAGAGATAGGAGGAAGACTCTGGATCAAAGCACTGCACAAGGCTAATGTCACCTCCATGTGCTCAGGGCTGAGCCTAACACAGCTAAAAGTGGTGCACAGAGCGTACCTCTGAGAGAATGAGAGGGACAAGGGACAAAGCCACAGAGGACTGGTTCAAAGGCAAGCTAAGGCCCACACCAAAACTGTAAATAGACACTTGTAAATACATGATTTAGCATAGTTATAGAACAAGGAGATCTAGCAGTACAGGTTCAGAGCTCCTTGAAAATGGAGTCACAGGTGGACAGGGTGATGATGAAGGCATTCGGCATTCGGCATACTTGGTTTCATTGGTCAGAAAATTTAATACAGGAGTTGGGACGTCTTGCTGAAGTTGTATAAGTCATTCAGAAGGCCACACTTGGAATACTGTGTACAGTTCTGGTCACCCAATTATAGAAAGGATATTATTAAACTAGAAAGAGTGCAGAAAAGATTTACTCGGATGCTACCAGGACTTGATGGTTTGAGTTATCAGGAGAGGCTGGATAGACTGGAACTTTCTTCCCTGGAGCGTAGGAGGCTTAGGGATGATCTTATAGAGGTCTATAAAAAAATGAATAGCATAGATAAGGTAGATGGTCAACATTTCTTCCCAAAGGTAGGGGAGTCTAAAACTAGAGGACGTAGGTTTAAGGTGACAGGGGAGAGATACAAAAGGATGCAGAGGGGCACTTTATTCACACAGAGGGTGGTGAGTTTCTGGAATGAGCTGCCAGAGGCATTAGTAGAGGCGGGTACAATTTTGTCTTTTAAAAAGCATTTAGACAGTTATATGGGGAAGATGGATACAGAGGGCTATGTGCCAAATGCGGCAATTGAGACTAGCTTAGTGCTAAAAACTGGGCGGCATGGACAAGTTGGGCCGAAGGGTCTGTTTCCATGCTGTAAACCCCTGTGACTCTATGGCCACATTTGGGATTGTAAAATATGCATGCCTTCGAAAGGGAAGGTCACAGCCACAATTCTAGGGAAGATATTTGCTTGTAAATATATGTGTTGGTTTTTCATTCTTTTTTGGGGGCGCGGTTTTGTAATTTATGGACTGTTGAATATAAGAGTCATAGAATCATACGGCACAGAAAAGGGCCTTTGGCCCATCGAATCGGCGCCAGTTAAAAACAACCACCTAACTATTCTAATCTCATTTCCTGGCACTTGGCCCATTGTATGCCTTGGTTTCTATATGAAAATCCAATAAAACATTTTTGAAAAAAAGGTTTTGCAAGTTGTTGCAATGCATCTGTAGATAGTACTCACTGCTGACATTGTACATTGGGTCATGAAGGAAACAAATGTTTATGGCGGTGTAAGGAGTGTTGAACAAGTGGTATACTTTGTCCTCAACTATATCAAGCTCCTTGAGTGTTGTTGGAGCTGCATTCATCCTGGTAAGTGGGGTATATTCCATTACACTACTAACTTGTGCCTTGTAGATGCTGGTCAAGTATTAGTTGGGAGGTGAATACCTCACTACAGAATTCCCAGCCTCTGACCTGCTCTTGTAGCCAGAGTATTTGACTGGACCAGTTGAGTTTCTGGTCGATGGTAATCTCCAGGTTGTTGATGGTGGTGGATTCACTGATGGTAATATCATTGGTTGCCATGAGGAGATGGTTAGATTCTTGCTTTTGGGGATGGTCTTTGCCTGGCATTTATGTGCTCCAAATGTTACTTGTCACTTGTCAGCCCAAGTCTGAATGCTGCCTAAGTCTTGGTCCATGTTAGCATGGACTGCTTCATTATCTGAGGAGTTGTGAATGGTGTTACAATGCCCTATCCATGTTTTAAAATGTCTCTTTGAACGCAAGTGGCCGTAAATTTCCCAGACTCTCCTTAGCGTTCTGTGCATCACAACGGTTTTACTTGTTTCTGCAATATGTCCAACATACATTGTTCTTTAGTCTCTAACCAAGCCAGTCTCTGTGGTTTCACTTGAGATGGGTAAGGCTTTAATGGTTCAGAGTTTCAGATGTCCACACAATGAGTGATTAACAGAGTGCCCCCTGGTGTTTCCCTACAACTCCATCTGTGCTCTTTTTTTTTAAGGGGCAATTAAGGCGTTGATAATTAACCCACCCTGCACATCTTTTGGGTGGTTGGGGTGAGACCCAAGCAGGCACGGGGAGAATGTGCAAACTCCACACGGACAGTGACACAGAGCCGGGATCAAACCCAGATCCTCTTTGCTGTGACGTCTATGCTCTTTTAATACCTTTACTAAATCTGTTTCTCTCTGTCCCACAGTTAATACTGTCAGTCTTTCCTGATTGTCCAATGAACATTTAACCAAATTTCAAGGATCTCCTACAACTAAACAGGAGTCCTTTAACCAAAGGACTCTTTTCAACCCTTCCAGCTTCACATTCTCTCTTGCCCTTCACATGGCTACCTTGAACAAGAAGTGCACCTCTCAGAGTTGATTGGCTTCAGAGACACCATTCCTTGTGTGATAACATTTACACCCTCATTGGGGTTTTCGTAATCACCACCTGCATCCCCAATTAATAATACAGAATGAGACAATTTGTGCTTTTCAGATTTCAATTTTGCTTTTTTACTTTCAGAATCTGAAGGATGGTACATTATTGGCTTGATTAACAATTTAGTTTTTGCTATCATCCGGGCTTGCAGAACAACTATAGGGTTTTCCATCCACTGCCCCCTTAACTCTTGAAAGGGATTGAATGCCAATTACTTCACCACTCTTGCCTTCTGTTACCTTGAAGAGGCACTGTAGACCTTCACAAGGATGTGGGTTCACCAGCCACTTGGGATCACTTCACAGTCCCATCTTGAGTCATCTTGACTAACTGATTCCGTGCTGTCAGGTATCCCTTCCTTCAAAACAAACCAGCTCTGGAACATTCTTTCACCTTAAGGGAAAGGCAATGGGTTTACTTCCAAGAGGCGGTAAACTATGTTTAGGAAAACCCAATTCACTTTCTTCCTCCAGTTTGCTATCCCCCTTCCGAGCTTTGGAAGAATTACTTGTCAATTGTTCAGGTTCAATTGGTGATGGGTCTATTTGGTAACACCTATTTATCATCACTTTATGGAACCAAAATCAAAATCAGAACACTCATCTGACTCGACCTCCCCGCCAACACTTTTGTAACAAATGTTTACTATTACCTCATAGTCAGAACCAAAATTGAAGTCAAGACTCTGTCTGACTCTTCATCCTGATGGTCACCTTCAGTCTGAGAGTGCTCAGAATCTGGTTTACTTCCACTGTCATTTCACATGTGATCAACAGCCGTCAACATCTCTTTCTTTGAGTCATCTATTGCCCAATGAGTTTTCCTAACTCCCACATGTCCTACCTTTGGATCTCAGATACCCAACCGAGGTGAGTATCTGTGGGGTGTTGGAGTCAGCTGTGAGGGGAAGTTTATGTTGTCCCTGAACTCAAGATCTGTGGTGTCATGTGATGTGGGTGGAGGGCTCCCCTCGCTGTTGGTGTCCTCATCCTCACTGCTCTCCACCTGTGGTTCTGGTTCTGGTTGGGAAGCGCCCACCCCATCACCAGCATCTCCTGCAAGACACAAGACTGGACACATGATTGCATCGGGGGGGGCTGGCTGGATTTGGAGGTGGTGCGGGTGTACACGGAGATGGGGGTGTACGTGGAGGGGGTGTGCAGGGGGAAGGGTGTTGGTGGTAGAAACGGGGTGTGCAGGTGGTGGTGGTGGATAGAGTGTTTGTGGGGGGTGATGATAGTGGAGAAGTGTGTGGTGGTCATGGTGGATAGGGTGTGCGTGGGGTGGAGAGGGGATGTGGTGGTGGAGAGGGAGTGTGGGAGGAGCCGTGGAGAAGGGGGTGGGGGGGTGGTACAGGGGGAACCGCAACTCAGCAGGGTTTCACTTCCTCGTCCGATGCCGACCACCGCCTCAGCGACTGTCCTTTCCCTGGGCCCACCGACCACTTCCAGTGCCCTCTGTTCTGCTCCGCTGAGGGGTCTCAGGTCATGCGGTCCCACTCCAGCCTTCTCCCTCTCCCATCGATTGTATGCAGCCTTCTCCTGGAGCATAGTGTTAGACAGTCTGATGTTTACATTCCAGGGGATGCCTTCAGTGTCCAGAGCACCCAGCCATGGCGGCTGGCATGGATGCCGACATGTGGTCCAAGGTGGGTGTTCAATCGCTCTCTGGTTATGCGTGTGTGGGACAGTGGTTGGTTCTATGAGCACAGTGCTGCCTGGCCACCTTGACGAGATTGTGCAGCTTCTTTCAGCACTGCTGGTTGAACCTCACGGTGTTGCCCACGGCACCACCTCTGACACCAGCGCCCAGGCACGGCGAACGGCGATGGCTGGCAGCACCCTACCCGCCGTGTGGTATAGGGTTGCCCTCCTCTCCACAGTATCCAGCAGGGTCTCCAGTTCGGCGTCTGTGAAGCAGGTTACCACTCTCCTTGCTGCCATCTTGTTGGCTGGGATGAGTGCAAGTGGGGAGTGCAGTGCTAATATGCGGCTGCAGCATGTCAGCCTCCTGAGTGTCAATCTCGGACCCTGCAAATCCGGCACCGTTTTTCATTGGAATTGATTGTGTTCGACATGGGCTCGCCCATTAACCGTTGCTGAATTGGTCCAAGTGCGGCACCAATTTTGCACTTGTAGAACTCCACGAATCCTGCCCCGGCATCAACACTTCGTCTCAGAATTGGAGAATCCAGCCCAGTGTTTTAGCCTCAACTGCTTCCTGTGATAATGAATTCCATAGGCTTACTACTCTCTGAGTGAAGAAATTTCTCCTAATCTCAGTCATAAAGGGTTTATCCCGTATCCTTAGACTATGAGCACTGATTTTGGACATGTCCACCATTGGGAATAACCTTCCTGCATCAGGAATAACCTTCCTGTTCAGTCCTGTTAAAATTTTAAATGTTTCTATCAGATCCCACCTCATTCTTCTGAACGCCAGCGAATATAATCCTAACTGACTGAATCTCTCCTCATCCGTCAGTACCAACATCCCAGGAATCATTTGTTGCGCTCTCTCCATAGCAAGAGAATCCTTCCTCAGATAAGGAGACCAAAATGGCACACAATATTCCAGGTTTGTCTTGCAACAAAATATCCCTGTTTCTGTACTCCTGTACTATGAAGGCCAAACTACCATTTGACTCTTTACCATCCTCTCCACCTTCAGCAACTGGTGTACGAGGACACCCATGACTCGTTGCACATTCCCTCTCTCAATTTATGGCAATTTAGATAATAATCTGCCTTCTGTTTTTGCTTTGTGTCATCTTCAGATTTGGAGATATTACATTTTGATTCCTCATCTAAATTATTAATATATATGTGATTACCTGGGATCCGAGCACCGATGCCTGTTGTATCTCACTAGTCACAGCCCGCCATTCAGAAAAGGACCGGTTTATTTCTACTCTGTTTTCTGTCTGCCAACCAGTTTTCTATCCATCTCAATACACTCCGCCCAATCTCATGTTCTTTAATTTTACATGATGATCTCTTGTGTGGGACTTTGTCAAAGGCCAAATAAACCAGAGCTGCTGACTCCCCCTCATGAACTCGACTAGTCACATATTTGAAGAATTCCAGTAGATATGTCAAGCATGATTTCCCTTTCATCATCCATGCTGACTCTGTCCAATTAAAAATTCATTTGCAACCATAAGGTCTCGCTGTTTTCTAAGTGCTCTGTTATAAAATCTTTCATAATGTACTCTAGAATTTTCCCAATACTGACATCAGGCTGTTTTTCCTATAATTCCCTGTTTTTCTCTACCTCCCCTTTTTAGATTATTATTATTTTAAGTAGTGTGGTTACATTAATAATAATCGCTTATTGTCACAAGTAGGCTTCAATTAAGTTACTGTGAAACACCCCTAGTCGCCACATTCCGGCACCTGTTCTGGAGGCCAGGACTGGAATTGAACCCGCACTGCTGGCATTGTTCTGCATGGCAAGCCAGCTATTTAGCCCACTATGTTAAACCAGACATTAGCTACCCTCCAATCTGTAGGAACTGTTCCAGAGTCTATAAAATCTTGGAAGATGACCACCAATGCATCCTTTATTTCTGGGGCCACTTCCTTAAGTACTCTGGTATGTAGATTATCATGACCTGGGGACTTAACAGCCTTCAATCCCATCCATTTTCCCAACATCCTTTCCCTATTAATACTGATTTCCTTCAGTTCCTCCCTCTCACAAAACTCTGTGTTCCCCAGCATTTCTAATGTGTTATTTGTGTCTTCCTTTGTGATGACAGAACTAAAATATGTATTTATTTGGTCAGCTATTTCTTTGATGTGAGATGCCGGTGTTGGACTTGGGTGGGCACAGTAAAAAGTCTTACAACACCAGGTTAAAGTCCGACTGGGTTGTTTTGAATCACTAGCTTTCAGAGCACAGCTCCTTCATTTAAATAACATGAGCCATGCGAAAACATTTGATTGCCATTGTAATCTTTTAGTGAACATTCCGCAGTTCCAGCATCATAGTCACCTGTGATTGTAGACAAGTCCTGGAGAAGATTCGCTGCAGTGCCTGTATATAATTTGAATGTTATTGGAATATCGTTGATACAAACAGTTGTCATCCATTCATTGCTGATGACGTTGACTTGTTGATTTTTAGTTGACTGAAGCCTTGTTTTAGTTGCGTGAAAAGCTTTTTTTGTTGCTTGAAGATCTGTCTTTCTTGCTTGAAGATCTGCCTTCGTTGATGCTTCGACCACTCCAACAAAGAATGTATTTTCTAAAGAGAAAATGTCATCATCTTAGGAAAAATCTTGTTGCATGTTGATTTGTTCATCTTTTTCAACAGCTCTCATGTTATAATTATTTTTTTGTGTAGGAGGGATATAACTTGCTGATGACTGGCACTGAGAAGCACAATTATTCATCTTTGAACATCTCACACAGTGTTTTTCAAAAACAGGGCAGTTTCCCTTTAAATGGGCGTTCCCACATCGATGCCACATCATCACACTGTCGCCGTGACATATTAGTGACGTTCGCGCATGCGCAGACCTCTTTTGCGGAGTCTCGCATTTCTATGCGAAGTGCGCATGTCCCGAGTTGGAAAATGCATGCGCTGGATAGCTGCCGTTCCGAACATGCTGCCTGTGACACCATTTTTATTTTCTCAACCTTGTGGTAGGCTTTCGTGCCTCTTTCTTTCGGATAAAAGTCCGAATGTATTGACTTTTAGTTTGTTCACTGGAGATGCATTTTTCAATAGAAATTTTTAACGTAAGATCAATTTGACGTATTAAAGCTTCTCTTAAAGATTCATCTGTTATATCATAAACAATTTTATCTCTCACTAGAGAATTATGAAGACCAGCATAATTTCAGGTTTGAGCTAGGAGTTTTAGGTCAGTAATGAAGTTAGTCACAGATTCACCAACTTTTTGAACTCGCTTGTGAAATCTAAATAGCTCTAGAATTTTGTTAGTTTGCATTCTACAATGATCATCAAATTTAGCGATTATATGTTCAAACTTTGACTTATCTTCACCTACAGCAAAAATAAATGAATTGTAGATTTTGATTGCTTGCTGTCCTGCTAGGGATAGAAGCAAAGCGATTTGTCTTGCTTCAAAAGCAGTGTTTAAATCACTAGCTTCCGATAAAGCTAGAATTGTTGCTTAAAGAACCTCCAATTTGAATTAAGGTCACCGGTTGTCTTTAGATGTCTGGGAGCTTGCACTTGCTCCATCGAAAATCGATTTATAGCCGAGGATTCAGTTACGGCAATGGCTTCACCAGTCCAATAGTCAATTCCGAACTTTGTATTTTTTGTTTTAATTTTTCTACTAGTTTTTCTCAAAGCCTAATCTAACCTGGTACCATGTTATATTACGATGTGTAATATATATATTACTCTTTTTATCTAGCCAAGTTGTTGACTTATAGCCGTAGTCTTCCAGTGATGATAAAGTATATTAAGGCTTCCGGGTGCGGCTATGCAGAGCTAGGTCGCATATTCGGCAGCTCCTGCTTGGAACGGACTTTTGGGCTCTTTTACAGGGCCCCCACGGTATTTGTTTGACATTTCCCGGTGTGGGAAGAAGGCTGCAATATTCCCCCGGCAGTGTCCCCCAGGAAGGGTATGTCTCTTGGTTGCCAGACACACGCAGAAACAGTAAAAGATTTGGCTGCAACTGCAGGATAAACAGGGCCTCTTCCAGCATGCAGGCGGGGGAAGGGCAAACTTAAAGCTGCAAGCTGACCTGAGGGCCTGTATCAAAAGTGAATTCTAGCAGCAGAGGGAACAACTGTGAAAAGACCTCATCAAGGCCACTGAAGGGACTTCCGGTTGCGGTGATGCCTAGCTAGCCGCACGCTTCGGCGGCTCCAGCTCCGACGGACCTTCGGGCTCTTTTAAGAGCCCCAACGGGGAATTTTTCGACGACGCAACCCGGTGTGGGGCGTGTGAGAAGGGAGTCCCCCCCAAACGAAGGAGGAAAAAACCGGCGGCGGCGGCTGCAGCGCGAGGAATCGTCGACCAAAGGGTCAGAAAGAGAGAAGTACAAGATGGCGGCGGAGAAAGCGCAGGCGACATGGGGGCCTGAGCATGAAATTGTGAGACGGTGCGTGGAGCTGCTGAAGAGGGAGGTGCTGACCCCGTTGCTACAGGCAATTGAGGGGCTCAAGGAGACATTAAAGACCCAGGAGACAGAGCTCCGTGTGGTGGAGCAGAAGGTGACAGATATTGAGGACGAGATCCTGGGCCTGGCGGTTAAGACACAGACGCACGAGGCACTTCATAAAAAGTGTACTGAAAGGATCGAAGCCCTAGAAAATGGAGCGCGAAGGAAGAACCTTCGGATACTGGGTCTCCCTGAGGGTGTGGAAGGAGTGGACTGTGGAGCGTACGCAAGTACGATGCTGAGCTCACTGATGGGTGCTGAGGCCCCTACGGGCCCCTTGGAGGTGGAGTGGGCAAATCGGATTCCGGCGAGAAGACCAAAAGCGGGAGAACCACCCAGGGCGATAATCGTGCGATTTTACCGCCTTAAGGATAGAGAAGAGGTCCTGAGATGGGCTAAAAAGGTGCGGAGTAGCAGATGGGAGAATGCAGTGGTACGGGTATACCAGGATTGGAGTGCGGAGGTGGCGAGAAGGAGGGCGAGCTTCAACCGAGCCAAAGAGGTGTTGCATAAAAGGAAGGTGAAGTTCGGGATGCTGCAGCCGGCAAGACTATGGGTCACGTATCAGGAGAGACACCATTATTTCGAGACGGCGGAGGAAGCATGGACCTTCATCAAAGAAGAGAAATTGGATCGGAACTGAGGGACTGATGCTGCAGGAAATGTTATTGTTAATGTTACGGTGGAAGTTAATTGAGAAGTAAACAGGGAAGGGGGGAGACATTGGGGAAATGTGGGCGCCGGTGAGGGGGGAGAGACGGGACATAGTTGGAGAATGGGGAAGGGGAGGGGGAGGGGAAAGGGAGCTGCGCCATAAGAGGCGGGTCAGGTAAAGGGATGTTCCCGCACCAGAAAGAATAAGGCGGGAAGACAGGCGCAAGGCGGATGGGAGTTCCCCACATCGGGGGGGTCGAGGAGTGAGCAGGAGTAGCCGGGGTCAGTTGACGTCAGCTGACTTACGGAAGTAATATGGGGGGAGCAATCATGCTAGAAAGAGATCTAGCGGGGAGGGGGGGAGGGAGGGGGAGGGGGGGGTGGGGGACAACTGGGTTGCTGCTGCGGAAATCCAAAAGGAAATGGCTAAAGAGTGGGTGGGCGGGGCTGGTGTGCGACGCTGGGGGAGCGAGCGGGAGCGCGGAGGCGGGATATGGGACTGGCCTAGAGAAGGTAATGGCTAGTCAACACGGGAGGGGCGCAGGTAGCCCCCTAGTGAGGCTGATCACGTGGAACGCGAGAGGCCTGAACGGACCGATAAAAAGGGCCAGAGTGCTCGCGCATTTGAAAGGACTAAGGGCAGACGTGGTTATGCTCCAAGAGACGCACCTAAAGGTGGCGGACCAAGTTAGGCTAAGGGAAGGATGGGTGGGACAGGTGTTCCACTCAGGACTGGACGCAAAGAATAGAGGGGTGGCCATTTTGGTGGGGAAACAGGTCGCATTTGAAGCAAAGAACATCGTAGCAGATAGCGGAGGTAGATATGTAATGGTGAGTGGCAGGCTGGAGGGAATGGAGGTCGTGTTGGTTAACGTGTATGCCCCAAACTGGGACGATGCGGGATTTATGAGACGGATGCTGGGGCGTATACCGGACCTGGAGGTAGGAAACTTGATTTTAGGAGGGGACTTTAATACGGTGCTGGACCCGGGGCTAGATAGATCCAGCTCAAGGACCGGAAGAAGGCCGGCAGCGGCCAAGGTACTTAAGGGGTTTATGGACCAAATGGGGGGAGTGGATCCATGGCGATTTCTTAGACCTAGGGCTAGGGAGTTTTCCTTCTTCTCCCATGTCCATAAAGTGTACTCCCGGATAGATTTTTTTGTTTTGGGAAGGTCGTTGATCTCTAGGGTGGAAGAAGCTGAGTACTCAGCCATAGCGGTTTCGGATCATGCCCCACATTGGGTGGACCTGGAATTAGGAGAGGAAAGGGAGCAGAGAACACTCTGGCGATTAGATGTGGGACTGATGGCGGATGAGGGAGTGTGTGCAAGAGTGCGGGGGTGTATTGAGAGATATCTGGAGGTCAATGACGACGGCGAGGTCCCTGTGGGAGTGGTATGGGAAGCACTAAAAGCGGTGGTCAGAGGAGAGCTGATCTCCATTGGGGCCCACAAAAGGAAAACAGAGGCCAAGGAAAGGGAACGATTACTGGGGGAGATTTTAAGGGTGGATAGGGAATTTGCAGAGACCCCGGAGGAGGAATTGTACAGGGAGAGGAGACGACTCCAGACGGAATTTGACCTTCTGACCACCAGAAAGGCGGAGGTACTGTGGAGGAAGGCACAGGGGAGGAGGTATGAATATGGGGAAAAGGCGAGTCGCCTGTTGGCTCATCAATTGCGAAAGAGGGCAGCAGCGAGGGAGATAGGAGGAATTAGAGACGAAAGGGGAGACACGGTGCGAAGGGCAGGAAAGATAAATGAGGTGTTCAAGACCTTCTATGAGGAACTGTATAGGTCTCAACCCCCAGAGGGAGAGGAGGGGATGCGGCAGTTCCTGGACCAATTGAGGTTCCCGAAAGTGGAGGAGCGGGGGGTGGTAGGCCTGGGGGCACCGATTGGGGTGGACGAGGTTATTAAGGGACTGGGAAGCATGCAAGCAGGGAAGGCCCCAGGACCAGACGGGTTCCCGGTGGAGTATTACAGAAAATATGTGGACTTGTTGGCCCCGTTGATGGTGAGGACGTTCAATGAGGCCAGGAAAGGGGGGACTCTACCCCCGACGATGTCGGAGGCGACGATATCGTTAATTTTGAAGTGGGATAAAGATCCGTTGCAGTGCGGGTCCTATAGACCCACTTCATTGTTGAACGTGGACGCCAAATTGTTGGCAAAGGTACTGGCATCGAGGATAGAGGACTGTGTCCCGGGGGTGGTGCACGAAGACCAGACAGGGTTCGTAAAAGGGAGACAACTGAATGTTAACGTGCGACGACTATTAGGGGTGATAATGATGCCCCCAGTGGAGGGGGAGGCAGAGATAGTGGCGGCAATGGACGCAGAGAAGGCATTTGATAGGGTGGAGTGGGAGTATTTATGGGAAGTGTTAAGGAGGTTTGGGTTTGGGAACGGGTTTATTAGCTGGGTTAGACTTCTTTATGGGGCTCCAACGGCAAGCGTAGTTACAGGTCGACATAGATCGGAGTATTTCCGACTATATAGGGGAACAAGACAGGGATGCCCGCTGTCTCCATTGTTGTTTGCGTTGGCAATTGAACCTCTGGCCATGGCGTTGAGAGACTCCAGGAAATGGAGAGGGGTGATTAGAGGGGGAGAAGAACACCGAGTCTCGTTATATGCGGATGACCTATTGTTATACGTGTCGGACCCAGCGGGGGGAATGATAGAGGTTATGCGAATTTTGAGGGGGTTCGGGGATTTCTCGGGGTATAGGCTAAACATGGGGAAGAGTGAATTATTTGTGATACAACCAGGGGACCAGAGTAGAGAGATAGAAGGCTTGCCTCTAAGGAAAGTGGAAAGAAACTTCCGATACCTGGGGATTCAGATCGCTAGGAGCTGGGGAACCTTGCACAGACTTAATCTGACACGGTTGGTAGAACAAATGGAGGAGGACTTCAAGAGGTGGGACATGCAGCCTCTATCACTGGCGGGCAGGGTGCAAGCAATTAAGATGATGGTCCTCCCGAGGTTCTTATTTGTATTTCAATGTCTCCCTATACTAATCACTAAGACCTTTTTTAATAAAATAGACAGGAGCATCACGAGCTTCGTGTGGGCAGGGAAAGTTCCGAGAGTAAGGAGGGGGTTCCTTCAGCGTAGTAGGGACAGAGGAGGATTGGCACTACCGAACTTGGGCGATTACTATTGGGCCGCCAATGTGGCAATGATACGTAAATGGATGATGGAGGGTGAGGGAGGGGCGTGGGAAAGACTGGAGAGAAAGTCCTGCAAAGGGACAAGTTTAGAGGCGCTGGTGACGGCGCCGCTACCGATCTCACCTAAAAAGTTTACCACGAACCCGGTGGTGGCGGCAACATTGAATATCTGGGGACAGTGGAGGCGACAGAGAGGGGTGCGGGGAGCCCTGGTGGGGTCCCCAATCAGGAACAACCATAGGTTCGCCCCAGGAAGAATGGATGGAGGATTTCAGAGCTGGTTCCAGTTGGGAATTAGGAGGGTGGGAGATTTATTTATAGATGGGACTTTTGCGAGCTTGGGAGCATTGGAGGAAAAGTACAAGTTGCCCCGGGGAAATTTCTTGAGATATATGCAGGTGAGGGCATTTACTAGACAACAGGTGAGGGAATTTCCGTTGCTCCCGACACAGGGGATACAGGACAGGGTGCTTTCAGGGGTGTGGGTCGGAGAGGGCAAGGTGTCAGAGATTTACCGAGAGATGAGGGAAGAGGGGGAGGAGTCGGTGGGCGAACTAAAAGGAAAGTGGGAAGAAGAACTAGGGGAGGAGATAGAGGAGGGTATGTGGGCTGATGCCCTAAGCAGGGTAAATTCCTCTTCCTCATGCGCCAGGCTTAGCCTGATTCAATTTAAGGTGCTACATAGAGCACACATAACGGGAGCAAGATTGAGCAGGTTCTTTGGAGTGGAGGACAAATGTGGGAGGTGTGGCGGGAGCCCGGCAAACCACGCACATATGTTTTGGGCATGCCCGGCACTGGAAGGGTATTGGAAGGGAGTGACGGGAGTGATTTCGCGGGTGGTGAAGGCCCGGGTCAAACCAGGCTGGGGGTTAGCTCTATTTGGAGTTGCGGAAGAGCCGGGAGTGCAGGAGGCGAAAGAGGCCGACGTTGTGGCCTTTGCGTCCCTAGTAGCCCGGCGCAGGATCCTACTCATGTGGAAGGAGGCGAAACCCCCCGGACTGGAGACCTGGGTAAATGATATGGCGGGGTTCATTAAACTGGAGCAGATAAAGTTTGCCCTGAGAGGATCGGCTCAAGGGTTCACCAGGCGGTGGCAGCCATTTCTCGACTACCTAGGGGAACGTTAGAGGGAAGACAGATGACCAGCAGCAGCAACCCAGGGGGGGGGGGGAGGGGGGGGGTTTAGTTTAGGTCAAAGATAAAGGGGTTTTGTTACTTGTGTATTGTTTAAAATTTCTGTATTGTTATTGTTGCGTTTGCTTTGTAAGAGGGGAAAAATTGTTGTTTGGGAAAAAAATTTCAATAAAACATTTATAAAAAAAAAAAGATAAAGTATATTAAGGAGTAATATAAAATAATCGCGTGAGTTCTTTTTGATTAAACTAAACTAGTAAAACAAACAAACAACTGTAGAATATTAACTATTAAATAAGATGATACAATGCGCTGATAACTAATAACTTCTCTCTCGATTTCTCACTTCTCTTCTCGCTGCAATCCTGACACACACTCCTGTAGGTAAGAGCGGGAAACATTCATAAAGGTCCTGATAGGGTGGCCATCTAGTGTTCAATTGTCTGCACTTGCTAAACATAGTCTTATCATGTATTACTACATGCAGAGATCACTTCAGTCATCACCCTCCTGCATTTTCTGATCAGCAGACACAAGGGCACCCTGGGTCCAGCACCAGATGAGTAAGGTTTACTGTGACCCTCCTTCCATGGTCGCGGTGGGGTCAGCACAGTCTTGGTGTGGGGGTGGGACTTCTGAAGCTGTCGGACAACTTGGTATTTATATAGTGTAAAGCAGGAAGCAATGAGGGCAGCCTTGGTTCTTCTACCCAAGCAAGCACTCGCTCACCACCTGACCTCCATCCTCTGGCTCCTCTCCAGCCTCTTCATCCACTCCCTCCTAGTCTTCCTCCTCACCTGAGGTCTGAGCCTCTGCTTCAGGTCTTCATCAGTAAGGCGGTTGCACCGCTGCTGTGTCAAGTTATGCAGGGCACAGCAGACCACCATGATGTAGGAGACCCTCAGGGGGCTGTACTGTAGGACTGCCCCAGAACTGTTAAGGCAGCGAAAGAGTATCTTAAGGAGCCCCATGCACCTCTCAATCACAGACCTGGTGACACTGTGACCCTTGTTGTAGCAAGCCTCCGCTTCGGCCTCAGGCCTCCTGTTGCTCGTTTTAGCCTTAGTTTATTTACTCTAATTCTGTCACCTTTGCTCATGAGTTACCAGGTATCTTTCTGATACCGCCACGTGGTTCAAGTCCAAGTAATGATTAATAATGCAACACACCGCTTAGTAAGAGTTAAATCAATGCTCATTTATTATATACAGCAATTAATACTTATACAATAATCCTACTTCTAGACTACTACCTACCACTAAAGGCCAATACTTAACTTTGGAAATGGCCCACCAGGTCAGGGAAACGAATGGTCTTTCGAATTGGTTCTGAGCCTGCGGGATTCAAAAGCTGGTACAAGTCGATAGTCAGGAGCGCCTATCTGGTAGCGATCGCTGGAGTAAAACTTACAGTTTCTTGTAGAAGGATCTTGAAGGTTGCGAGCAGGAAGAGAAGGGTCGATTTGAACTTGGCCCCTATTCTTATAGTCCCCAGGGGCTTCCTGCCTCTCGGGGTGGACCTTGTACCTGGTTCCAAGTGATTGGACTTGGTCCCAATCACTTGGTTCAATATGCTCCAATACTGGGGCGATTCCTTGATCAGGGGGTGGTCGTTTACCTTTCTATGTGTCAGCCCCTGCTGGCGCCGAAAGGTCTGGGTCGGCTTTATGCTGCTAATTTGTAGCAATTGTTCCCGGGGATGGCTGATTAAAATGCAGATGGCTGGGTTGTTGTGATGTTGATGGCTGCAGGTATCGGTCTGGACTGACTTCCCCAGAGGCGAATACACTGTTTTACCTGCAGCTGTCCGTTTGAGTCCTGTTGGCTGATTTTCCCATCAGCCTCTTCCGTTCATCATTTTAGATCGGGGTTTGACCATTCTAATCGGGAATCAGCCATCTTACGTGACTACATTCCCTCCTTGTGATCCTAACGCGAAGCGTGAAGGATCACATAAATTTGTTACTTTCCATTCCCTGACCGGGGGGGGGACACCTCCTACAGGGCCTCTGCTCTGACCATAGCTATGCACAAACATTTTTAACTAACAATTCTGAGGGCGCTATGTCAGACAGAGACATGCATTACAAAATAACAAACTTGGAACCTCTAATTTATCCTTATTACACTATACTCGCTAAACATTTCATTATCCTATCTTCCTCAAACATACAACAAACTCACATCATTCCATATAATCTTTCCTGGCTTGGCAGTCAAGCTCAGGATCATACAAGGTTTTTTTCATGAAAGGTTTTGTACATCTTTTTATTTACCGCAATAACGCAAGTGATTTTGCTCACATAACTTCAAGTCCTCTCTATCCACAATCAAATAGAAAATTTGAACAGGGGTTCACATCATAAAGCAACTTTTCAAAAAATCTTTTGATTCTGATTCTGACCTAGCTTTACTCAACTATAGAGCAACTCCCCTTGCTACGGGTTTATCTCCTGCTCAACTATTGATGAACAGAGAATTAAGAATAACTCTTCCATGGACTTCCTGATCCATCATCAGCCAGTCATCAAAAAGATGCAACATCAGCGAAGCATTCAGGAGAAATACGACAATCAACATGCGACAACACTGGAACCACTGAATCCAGTTGATCAAGTAAGGATTCGTATTCCTGCTAGAGCATAGTCTGATATTGCTGAGGCAATTCATCAAGCAGCACTACACTCACTTATCACACAAATGAAGGTTTGATTGTTCGACAAAATCAACAAGCTTTTTTGAAAATTCAATCATCTAACAAAATATTTCCTGATCTTGAAATGCATGAAAGTCTCTTTCATAACACTTTGGCATCTTCCAAGTGAATAGAAGACTCACAGAAGACATTCAAAACTTCTGACACTCCTCTTCTTGGATTGAGAAGATCATCCAGGATTAGAAGGAAGCCGGACAGACTCAATTTGTGAATCATCACAGATGGACAGTTTGATAACCTCACCTGTTAATTTCATATACATATCATGTAGTATGTACTGATATTATACATTTTCCCTTTTAATAGTAGAAAAGAAATGTCTAAAAAAAAGGGGATGTATTGATATCTATATTGTCAGTATAGTGAAGGGTTACTAATTGAATGTATGTATAAATCAAACACCAGAGGGCATCACTAATTCACAGTATAGAAGACAGCCTCTCTAGGAATTCTGGGAGAAGCATAGGGAGAAGCTGAAGAGAGCAGAGTGAAAGTTGAATAGAAATATAAATACAGATTCAATATCATTTGTTTATTATCTATAACTCAGTAGAATGCAAACTTCATTTTAGTTAGTAGTGTAATAATAAATTAGTTTTGATTCAATCTTCTGATTTGTATATTCTTTGTCAACACTACTTCTGGCTATCCTGGAGGTTAAAGGCAAAGAATATAACATATTACCAGTAGTGGTAACATAACAAGGTTGGTGTCACAGCCTCCCCTCACCCATTGTCCTCCCGGTCCTGGAAGCATTCAGTCCTGCACCTTATCCGGCAGTTACCACCCACTCACATCTCAGGCACCCTTCCATCTGCATTGCTTAACCAGCCCGGTCAATGCCCTCACCCTTTCAGACTCACCTCTGGTCTGATTGTCCCCTCCTTTGATCTCTAGATCACTGGGGTTTCTGATAGGTTTCAATGGTCGCCCATCCCTCATGGACAGAATCAAGTGGATGGTTCTTAATGAATCCTCAATAGCAGGCACTGTTGTGTGACACTTATGCAGACACAGTCCCTCTGGATCCTGTGCACTCAAGCCTTGAACCATGAACTATCATCCTTTCCTTCACTTTGAGAATGTGGGCAGCTGACATTGTTAAGGGTTATCTCAAAAGGGGCAATTGATTTGACGAACATGAGTCTCAGGAATGTTGGACAGCACAATTATTTTCTGCATCAAGACTAATAGGCACCCTTCTACTCAGGCTGCATCATCCTGAGATCTTATTGCTCTCAGACCTTTATACTAAAGACTAATTTTTAATGATTTCTTCCCCACTGTCTGTCCTTTTGGTACTAGAGGGAGAGGGGTCTCACTCGTTCCTCCCTCTCAGAGGTCATGGCATCTGGTTCCCATTTTTGAAAGCGTGACATCATGACTGGTAGGTGAGAAGATTCCATGAGGTCTGAAAATTCAACTTTAACCTTGAGAAGAACATTATAATGCATTAAAATTTATGCAAATAAGGTGCGCGCCCTTCCTGAGCGTTAACTTGATTACATCATCAGGGCGTGCCCGGGAACATCGTGATCGGAAATCCTGCTCCTCATGTTTGCAATTCCTCAGCCAAGTGTGAACTTAAGAACTCTTCATGTGTTCTTGGGTGAGCCCTTGTGTTCAAAGTGCCTCCATCTGTTTCAGTTCAAGTTTAGGATTTCTGAGCTTGAGGGACAGCTTAATTCATTGCACAGCATCAGCAGGATTGAGAGTTCCTGGATTGAACGTACCACTTCATGGACAGTGCAGGTTCAGAATGATAGATGGGTGGTCATCCAAAATAGAAAGAAGAGGCAGAAAGTGCAGAGGTCCTCAGAATTTGTGCCACTCTCAAAGAAGTTTTCAACATTGGAGATAGCTGAAAGATAGAGTACCTTGAAGGAATGCATTCATGACCATGGCAGCAATTGACAAAAGATGACAAAGGAGAGAAGAACAAAATGTAGAGTTTCACTTGTTCGAGGAAATTGTTCGGTAGACAGGAAGACATTTTTGTAACCATAGTTGTGTGTCCTGCTTACATGTTTTCTCCCCAGTAGCAGAGTAAAGGATATTATGGGGAGTGTGCAGAATATTTTGCAGGGGGAAGGGAATGAGCCACAAATTGTGGTACATGTCATTACTGATGACATAGTGAAGGCAGGTATTGAGGTCCTTCCGTCTTAGGAGGGAGGGTAGAGACTAGAATCTTGCAGGTAGTAATCTCTGGATTACTCCCAGTGCCACTTGCTAGTGAAGGTAGAAATAGAAAGTTAGGGAGGATCAATGGATGACTTGACCATGATTCAGGTGGGAAAGCTTCAGACTTTTGGGGCATTTACACCAGATCTGGAACAGTATGCAACTCTTTAAAAGGTAACCAATCAATAGGTGCGAAGCCATTGGCTGGATTCTCCGCACCCCCACTCCGAAATCGCGTTCGGCCACAGGGCAACAAATCCAGTTTTACGCATGAAATCGGTCCTGGCGCCCGTTCCGTGATTCCCCAGTTCCCCGAAAAGCGGTGTACTCAGGGAGCTGGCCGCCGCCGCCACACGCATGCGCGGCCTCTAAACTGGACGTGCAGGAGGCCATATCAGCAGCTGGATCTGCGAGCTCCACGACAGCTGCCTAATAGCCCTCTGCAAGGCTGTGAATCTGTAGCCTTTTGACGCCAGATTTCCTGGCGTAAAAGATCACAGTTTTCACGATGGAGTGGGGACATAGTCCAAAAACGGAGAATCCAGCTCCATGTCTTTGTGAGGTTCGCTGAAGTGCTTTAGGAACGTTTAAACCAAATTAACAGGGGGGAGGGCACCAGCAAATAGAAGTACAAAAAGCAACAAGGTATATAAAGAAGTGAAATTTTTGAATAGTCTGAGAGAAAGAAACAGTACAATGTTAGAAAGGAGCAGACTAAGAAGGATTGTGAGGAATACAAAAACAGATTTACAATACATGCAAAGCATACAAAGAATAAGGTTTGTGAGTTACAAAGCACAATTTAGCTTGTGCAAGTATGATATAGTGGCAATAATGAGAACGTGGCTTAAAAATGAAGCAGACTGGGTGGTTAAAAGAAAGATAGATAAGTTTTTCATCAATAAGGGGATCAGGGGTTATGGGGAGAATGGGGATGAGAAAAATATCAGCCATGATTGAATGGCAGAGCAGACTCGATGGGCTGAGTGGCCTTATTCTGGTCTTATGGTCTTATGATCTTACTATTCAAGGATATAAAGTGCTCAGAAGAAAAGGAAGGGAAAAAGGGAGGTTATGTGGAGTTCTGATGAGGGAAGACATTGTACTATTTGAAAGAATGGATGTCCATGAGGAGTCAAGGGCTAAATCCATTTTGTTGGTGTTGATAAGCAAAGGACCCGGCCTGCGTAATAGTGCCCCCCCCCCCCTTTGGCTGGCTCATGTGCCCCGGATACCCTCCTACAGTGCCCCCAGCCCCTGATAAAGTCCACCCACCCTTGATCAGCATTCCCCTGACTGTGGCGGTGCTGGACTGAGTTCGCAGCCACCACGGCGAGTTCCCAATGGATGAGACCACACGCGACCGACGCCATCGGCAACTAGGACGGTCAGGGGCGGAGCATCGGGGCGGGGGGGGAAGCCTCAGGCAATGTTGTGAAAGCGGTGCTGCCCCAATTTGGTCGGGCTCTTTGTTTCTCCGGCTGGTCATTGAATGTGATTTCAGCGTCGGCGATCAGAGAATCCAGTCCCATGTACTTTAGAAGCTCGTTACCTGATCATATTTTGCAAACGAGTGAGTGAAGTAAATTCACTCCGTTTTATTTCAGCATTTTTCCTTCCAGAAATCCCATTCCATTTCCCAATTAGTGACAATTAGTGACAACACTTTTCCCAGGCAACTCCCCACGCACGGGCAGGAAATGCAACACTGGCTTTTTCACCTTCTCCCTTTCCAGCATCCAAGGATGCAAAACATACCCTCCCAGGTGAAACAGCAGTTCATTTATACTTCTTTTAATTTGAAATATTGTATCGTTCATTACCTAGTCTCCCAAGCACTGGGTAGACCAAAAACACAGATCGGGGGCTGGATTCTCCATTAAGAGACGCCTAAATCGGAAAATGAGATTAGGCGGAGAATAGCTTCCGACGCCAAAATCGCAGTAGACGTCAGTTTGCCGCCAAATGAGGATGCTGCGGCACCCCCAAAATGGCAGAAATGCGGCGCTCGCCATGCGGGCTGAAAGTACAGTAGGCATATCATTAGCCTGACGCCCGATGCTCTGGGGCCTTACCGATGCGGAGACCCGCTACAATGATGCCTATACAACGACTAGGGGTGTTATCGAACGGTGCTTTGGGGTCTTGAAGATGCGCTTCAGGTGTCTGGGCCACTCTGGAGGGGCCCTCCAGTACAAGGCTAGGAGGGTCGCCTGCATCTTAGTGATCTGCTGTGTCCTCCACAATAAAGCCCAGCAGAGGGGCGATGTGCTAGAGGAGGATGAGGAGGAAGGGCAGCCCTCATCAGAAGAGGGGGATGAGGGGGAGGGGGACAATAATAATAAAAATTATGTAATAATAATCTTTATTGTCACAAGTAGGCTTACATTACCACTGCAATGATGATACTGTGAAAAGCCCCGAGTCGCCACATTCCGGCACCTGTTCAGGTACGCAGATGGAGAATTCGGAGTGTCCAATTCACCTCATTCACCTAAGTCTTTCGGGACTTGTGGGGGGAAACCGGAGCGCCCGGAGGAAACCCATGCAGATACAGAGAGAACGCGCAGACTCCACACAGACAGTGACTCAAGCGCTATAAAGCAACAATGCTACTCACTGTGCTATCGTGCTGCTCAATGAGTGGGACATGGGGCCTGGGCAGGCACTGGAGGCCGCACAATGCCATTGCCTGGGCCAGCAGCATGGGACGCCCCAATTGTGACATGTTTCACCGACTAGGGGGAGGTGGGGGTCGACTGCATCCTCCCCCCACCAAACCCCCTCACCTCCCCCACCAAACCCCCTCACCTCCCACACCACCAAACCCCCTCACCTCCCACACCACCAAACCACCCGCATGCACACCCCTCCGTTATACATACCTGCGGCGCTATGAGCCGGGGGCACTCGGTTGGCAGTGACAGTGGGTCTGGTCCAAGGGATGGAGGATGATGACAACTCGATCTGCGATGAGCTTCGTGCTCCACATCATTTGACAATGTCTGACTCATGCCCATAGTTGCACCTCCCACCTGGGTGTTCCCTGCATACGAGCTGGCAGTCCATCACACGGTCCCGTTGAGTCCCTGGACTGGGAGTGCTGGGGACGATCGGAGTGGGGGGGGGGGGGCAGGAGCACTGTCCACCCACGGTGCCTTCACTCATCCCCCACCCCCCACTCCCACTGGCCAGCACTGACCGCCTTACCCCCACACCCATCAGGCAGAGCATCAAGGCAGGTTTGAACGGTGTGAACATGTGTTTATTGTGAACAAATATCTTCAGTCTGTGCCCTAGCCCCGATAAATAAACTGTGCTATGCACCCATACCAACTTAACTGGTGTCTAACGTTCTGGCCTTACAGGCCCTCACACTACGCTTAGGTGGTTCGCCAGACGATACAGCAGGTGTAGAGGTGGCCTGCTGTGACTCCTGCCCTGCGACAAGGTGCACGTCTCCTGGGGCGGCCCGACCTGCATGGGCCTGGCTGGTGCTCAGGCGTCCCGGCTGGCATGGTGTCGCCCTGTTCTGCCCGCTGCCCACCAGATGCACCAGGGTCAGGAGGGGGGGAGTCCGAGGTGTTGTGCTGCTCCGGCACCTCCCCTGCAGGAATCACCGGCATGGGCCCCAGCACCTCCTTCTCCCTCGGGGTGCACGATGGCCCCCGGGACACTCCATGTAATGGGGATGCAAGCAGAGCCATCCCCTGAGGCCCCCGCGCAACCTGCCGCTGCCAGGCCCTCTCTGGTCTTGATGTTCACGGCCATGGAGCACAGGGAGCGTCCCATCTCCATCTGGGACTACACCACATCACACTGCGACTGTGCCACTATCCTGAGGGTCTGTGCCACATCAGCCAGTGACTGGGCCACGTCTCTCTGGGTGTGGGCCATGTCGGCCAGTGTCCAGACAACGTCCCTCTGGGCGTGGGCCATGTCGGCCAATGCCCAGACAACGTCCCTCTGGGTGTTGGCCGACGTCCCTCTGGGTGTGGGCCACCTCCTTTTGACTGCGGCAGTCTGGCACCTGGGTAATGCTGCCGACTCTCTCAGCCATGGCCTGCTGTGACTGGGCCATGCTGAGGAGCGCCGCTGTGATGTCCAGGTGGCTCTGGCACATGGCTGCCTGTGAGAGGGCAACCTTTTCTTGGGCCTTGGCCCCAGCTGCATAGAATGCCCAAGGCCTTGCACACGCTAACCAATATCACCCCCATCACCTCCACCTGTGCAGTGTCGGCCTGTGTGGCACGCATGACCATCACCACCCCCTGTTCCTGCACCTGCGTCTTCAGGTGCTGGAAGACGGCCGTCAATCCCGCCCGTAGTCCCTGGGTCTCTGCTTGCATCTCCACTGTGGGTGGGACTGGATGTTCCAGGAGCCCGGGACCCATCTGGGCGGCAGCTGGTTCCTGACGCTGGATTGCCCCCCGACTGTCCGGCCCCTCGGCTGTTCCTACCTCCGCCTTTATTGCATCTCAGTTGTGTTTTACTTAAACATTATAAAATTCATAGTTCAATGTTTGGCTGAGCTGTTGTCTTTTATAGGACTTAAATTAAGTTGAAGCACTTTTAGTTGATCCAACATTTTTCACATAGAATCACAGGAGTATTTATTGAAGGACAGCTTTTGGGGTACACTCACACACCATTGGATTGGTGTGAAGCAGTTTGGCTTCAGATCAATACCAAAGCTAATGTAAATGTAGCCTGAATCTAGAGTTGGGACTTGGTCAGACATCAAAGTGCAATCAACCCCACTCATCTTCAATTTTCAGTCAATTTGGGGCTTGGTATCTGATTTGAACTGAATTTACTGTTGTTTTGCAGCATCTTGGGCTTTGCACTAACACTAAATGTAGTTGCATTTTCAGATTTATCTATCATTTGCATCAAAGTGAAATCATGAGCTGTCAAGAATGAAATCTTTAGTCCAGGCTGTTATTTCCTAAACAACACTTCCAACTGTTTTTATCCCACTTCTGCCTGTGTATTTTTTTCGATCTGCTTTATGACAATGTTCATTTCTGTTAGAAATGTTCTCAGTTCTGATCTTTCATTGTAGCTTCAGGCTTTTTCCAGAAGTCCAAAGTTGCATGATTGACAGTTGGATCAATATGTACAAAAGGCTGTAGAGCTGCATCTTCATTTAAATACTGCTTGTTGGTACAGTAAGAGGCAACAGCTCAGCCATATGTGGGACTGAATGTAAAAGGATTTTGAACAAAGACATTATGTCATGATCAAGCAACGTGTTTCTATTTAATAGGTGTTGTCATGCGTGATATGAGATTGAACCATTAAAGCAGACCGCGACCTCTGCTAATCAGGGCACGAACAGCAACAAGATTATCTTACACTAATCTGCTTGCGTATGGCGCGCCATCCATTTCCTGTTCTTGGTGTTTTTGCTGACCTCAGTGATCAGAAAAAAGTTACAATGAAAGATGAAACAATATGCAATTGATTTGTTGAAGCATCCATTGCAACACATGCAACCACTCCATGCCTGACTGGTTATTAATACAAACCATTACGAAACTCTTTTCAACTGCTTGCTATGCAGGACTTTCCTGTGTTCCAATCTCAAACATGTTTTATTTCAAATTTGATTCCCAGGTTCTCCATGCTTCCATACATCCCAAATTCATAAATCCTCCTCATGATTTTCACTTCCTCAGTTATTTTCATATTTTGTTGTTTTGAATTCATACCCATTGCCCATGTTAAAAGTAGAAACCAGGAATCTCCTTATACTGTCTTGAATAAGTTGTCACATTTACCACTCCAATTCTCTGGCACTACCAAGGTAACTAGGGAAGGATGGAAGTTTATTACAAGTCCTTTTGCTATTACCACTCCAATTTCCTTCAGCAACTTGGCACGCAGGTCTTTTGCATTTGACACCAGGGGCGGGATTCTCTCAGACAACGGCGGGTGGAGAATCGCCGGGCCGGGCGCCAATCGCGCAACGCCGCCCTGACGCCGGTCCATCGATTCTCTGGAGAATGGAGAATCGGCGCCATTGGCGCCGGCGCAGCGCCGGTCGAGGCCCCCCCCCGGCGATTCTCCGCCCGGGATGGGCCGAGTGGCCGCAAAAGAAATCCGAGTCCCGCCGGCATCATCCACTTGTGGATCGGATTTCGGCGGCAGCGGTGCGCAGGGGCCTTCTGGGAGGTGAGTACTTACTTTAAAAAGCCTTACCTTTACAAGAGCAGCCCTTCGGATTTCGGCGGCAGCGGTGCGCAGGGGCCTTCTGGGAGGTGAGTACTTACTTTAAAAAGCCTTACCTTTACAGGAGCAGCCCTTCGGATTTCGGCGGCAGCGGTGCGCAGGGGCCTTCTGGGAGGTGAGTACTTACTTTAAAAAGCCTTACCTTTACAGGAGCAGCCCTTCGGATTTCGGCGGCAGCGGTGCGCAGGGGCCTTCTGGGAGGTGAGTACTTACTTTAAAAAGCCTTACCTTTACAGGAGCAGCCCTTCGGATTTTGGCGGCAGCGGTGCGCAGGGGCCTTCTGGGAGGTGAGTACTTACTTTAAAAAGCCTTACCTTTACAGGAGCAGCCCTTCGGATTTCGGCGGCAGCGGTGCGCAGGGGCCTTCTGGGAGGTGAGTACTTACTTTAAAAAGCCTTACCTTTACAGGAGCAGGCCTTCGGATTTCGGCGGCAGCGGTGCGCAGGGGCCTTCTGGGAGGTGAGTAGTGAATTTTAAAACCCTTACCTGGTCCCGTGTCTGTTCTTCTTTTCTGTTTTATTTGTTTTTATATAAGGCGGGAACCGGAAGTTCGACCCGCGGACCTCTGGGAAGTCCCCCCCCCCCCCCCAACCAATAAATTCTGGTGGAGAGGAAACCCGAGACACTACACGTGTAGTGTCTCCCACCCGCCCGCCTCCTCTAACCTAATAATAAGACCCATTGGTGTGAGGTAAGTGCCATATTAGATTATTATTATATTATTAGCATTGTGCAGGTCAAGGTTCGGAGGTGGAGGAGCAGTCTCTGTCAGCGAGAGAACCTGAGAACATCTAAGACACTACCACTCAGAAGGTAAGAAAGTGATTTTTACTCATTTTTACTTTTATACCTTTTTTCAAATTGTGTGTGTCGGGGGGAAACTGAAGTGACATCACAGAAAAGCTGTGGCCAGAGTGGCTGGTTGGGATTCTACACTAAATTTAAAAAAAATTTGAGTATTTGGTCACTAATTAAACATAATAACTTAATTATAATTTAGAGGGATATCTAAGCCAGAGATCGGAGAGTACTATAGTTAGCTATCGCATTTCTATTAGAAATCTAGTGCTAGAAAACAGATAGTTGACAGTAACTTTGAAATTTAAAAAAATATATTATTTTTAAAAAAAGACAAATTTTAATTTTAATTTTAATTAATTGATGCAATGTCAGTTAGAGGGGTGCTGTGCTCTGACTGTGAGATGTGGCAGGTCCGGGAGGCTTCCAGCATCCCGGATGGCTTCATCTGCAGAAAATGCACCCAACTGGAGCTCCTCACAGACCGCATGGTTCGGTTGGAGCAGCAATTGGATGCACTTAGGAGCATGCAGGTGGCGGAAAGCGTCATAGATCGCAGTTATGTAAATGTGGTCACACCCAAGGTGCAGGCAGAGAAATGGGTGACCACCAGAAAGGGCAGGCAGTCAGTGCAGGAATCCCCTGTGGTTGTCCCCCTCTCGAACAGATATACCCCTTTGGATACTGTCGGGGGGGATAGCCTATCAGGGGAAAACAGCAGCAGCCAGAGCAGTGGCACCACGGCTGGCTCTGATGTTCAGAAGGGAGGGTCAAAGCGCAGAAGAGTAATAGTAATAGGGGACTCTATAGTCAGGGGCACAGATAGGCGCTTCTGTGGACGTGAAAGAGACTCCAGGATGGTATGTTGCCTCCCTGGTGCCAGGGTCCAGGATGTCTCCGAACGGGTAGAGGGCATCCTGAAGGGGGAGGGCAAACAGGCAGAGGTCGTTATACATATTGGTGCTAACGACATAGGCAGGAAGGGGCCTGAGGTCCTGCAGCAGGAGTTCAGGGAGCTAGGCAGAAAGTTAAAAGACAGGACCTCGAGGGTTGTAATCTCGGGATTACTCCCTGTGCCACGTGCCAGTGAGGCTAGAAATAGGAAGATAGAGCAGCTAAACACGTGGCTAAACAGCTGGTGTAGGAGGGAGGGTTTCCATTATCTGGACCACTGGGAGCTCTTCTGGGGCAGGTGTGACCTGTATAAGAAGGACGGGTTGCATCTAAACCGGAGAGGCATAAATATCCTGGCCGCGAGGTTTGCTAGTGTCACACGGGAGGGTTTAAACTAGTATGGCAGGGGGGTGGGCACGGGAGCAATAGGTCAGAAGGTGAGAGCATTGAGGGAGAACTAGGGAATAGGGACAGTGTGGCTCTGAGGCAGAGCAGATGGGGAGAAGTTGCTGAACACAGCGGGTCTGGTGGCCTGAAGTGCATATGTTTTAATGCAAGGAGCATTACGGGTAAGGCAGATGAACTTAGAGCTTGGATTAGTACTTGAAACTATGATGTTGTTGCCATTACAGAGACCTGGTTGAGGGAAGGGCAGGATTGGCAGCTAAACGTTCCAGGATTTAGATGTTTCAGGCGGGATAGAGGGGGATATAAAAGGGGAGGCGGAGTTGCGCTACTTGTTCGGGAGAATATCACAGCTGTACTGCGAGAGGACACC